>NC_079895.1:14117684-14120869 GCF_024868665.1 Triplophysa rosa
CAGAGAGGAGAGACTCATGTTCTCCAATGAGGGCATTCCGTCTCTCTGAGTGCGTCTTGAGCATGGGAAACTCCCAAACATGAGACGCACTGCCGTGACCATCAGGGCGTGCAGGGATATCCCACACGAATGACAGTGACGGCGCGGCATTTGCAACAACGCCGCAGGAAATTTGCTCAGAAAAATTGCTCTTTTAGAGTTCGCCCCGGATGGCGGCAGGGAACAGGAACCGGCGCTGCTGAGACCAGCGAATCGCTGAGCAGAGAGGTCCAGTCCACTGCAGTGCTTTTTCCGACGGCGAAGCTATCAGTCCGAGTAGTGAGGTAGAAGTCGTCGCTGAAGGAGAAGAAATCTGAGGACCCTACGGTGATGTGTCTGCTTATATAGCCATAAGCCCCGCCCATTTTGGCGGGCACCATCGCCATAGGTCCGTGCAGCTTCGCTGCCATTGGCTCAAAGTTTTACTTTGCAAGCACCAATGGCCGTGCAGTATTCACTGCGTTATTGTAAAGCTTCAGTCATCGGAGAAAAATGAGTTTTCCCCATAGCGTCCTGCTACGCAGTACGAGTGAAGTATCGATAGGGAACAGCTTACATACCTGTTCTTTTTGAAGTGTCAATATCCTGCCTTTGTAAATGCATACAGCAAATCTTCTTAGTCAATATTGTCAGTGTTGAAGTGTTTATATCGAAAAGAAAACCTGTTGGGAGATTCCTTTGCTCTCTGTATTTGGCGCGCTGCATTTCTGTGCTCATGCAGTGTCATGAAACGTGCACTCGTGCAGACTCAAATCATTGGTTCCGCTCCATGTCTTGCATTTAGTTTACCAATGTTGCCATGTATATTTAAAATAATTAATTACAGTTGTTATAAAGTAAAGTCTTGCCAAGTCATAAAGTTCAAGTCAAGTCGAGTCACAAGTCACTGGATCCCAAGTCCAAGTCAAGTCGAGTCATTTTCTTTATTTAGTATATAGAGTCAGACTCGAGTCAAGTCATGTGACTCGACTCCCCCATCTCTGGTTTGCATGTATGTATTCACATTAGGGGGACAATGGAACAATGTACAGATTTTCAGGACATTGGGACTTTAATTCACCAAAGTGGCATTCACCAGATTAAAATGTTATTGTATATAGCAAGGTTACTGTATTTATAAACATAACATGAAACGTTATTATTACTATTTTAACTGCTAGAGATACGCACTAAACAGACAGGTTTCATTGCACATACAGCTATTCAAACGCTCTTTTTAAGCACAGTATGTGTATATTCTTCTTACAGACTCCTAAACGATCACATAAGTACTGCGATAAAAGTGTACTCCACTAAAAAGTACACATATGAATTGATTGCTATAGTGATGACACCGTTCTTCACTTTCACTTTAAAACGCAGGTTTGGACCTTAAATAGTGCCCTTACCTCCATGTACTATTAGCATACATAATCGGCACTATACCAGCTTATTTCTTACGCATGCCATGTATATATACACATTTATTAATCAGTGCCAATCCCCTCATTTTTAGTCACCGCTACAACAATGCGCTCTGCATCGTTCCCCCTTCCGTCTGTTTGAATCTTAAGATGACTCGCCTCATAACACTCACTTGTGATTGACTGAATGTTAGTTCACTCAAATCTATGTAACAAACCAGATAACACGGGCGAGAATGTTGGCGGAGGTGTGTCGATAAAGTGCCGGGGACAGAACCATTTTTATCTGAAAGTTGGGCATTCCCGCACAGTGTTGGGGAAAGTTACTTTTAAAGGTAATTAGTTTCAATATTGAGTTACTCTATAAAAAAGTAACTAAATACGTTACTTGGGTACTTTTTGTGGAAAGTAACTGAAAGTAGTTTTATGTTACTTTTGCTTTACTTTTCCTCACCTAACTGATGCTCATGCTTTTCCAGACTTTGTTTAGCCACAGCAGCAGAGATCATTCAGGAATGGGATAAACAGAGATGACTGATTAAATTACGTTTTATTTTGAATTATGAATGACATAGAAATTCACAGTGCTGATGATTTCCCAAACGTTAATTCTGCCATCGTTATACTGGTAGTAGCCTACACCCACAGCTGCAGTGCGCATTGCAATGCAAACGCTGCGCACCTTGAAACTCCACGCCACGCTGAGTGTGCGGCGCGAACTAGCTGCTTACCCATGCAGTATCGGAGAAACAAATTATATTTTATCGAATGACAAAATCGGAATTTATCACTTTGGTACATAAAGACAATAAAACGGCTGGCTTGCAGCAGACCAAATCAGTCCCCAGTCACCGGGATTGCCCACCCCAGTCTGTGCACGCTGTTATCAAGTCATAAACATTTCAGTCGTTTGTTACTAACATACGGACAATGCATAGAAACACAAGCAATCATTACTGAGTAGTATAAAGAAGAGGCCATTGTTGCACTTTAAAGGCAGTCCTGCATGTTCAAAAATTTGAAAGAGACTTTTCTCCAAATTATATAGAAGTTTTATTATCAGATGTAAAAAGTAACAAAGCTTTGGGTTGTAAGACAATCTCCTCACTCCACCACAAGCCAACAACAACCTAAATTATTCAAAAACACCCATATTTATTAAGTATGTGACGTCGCTCGTATCTTCTGACTCCTCCTCTGCCTTTTAAGGAGTGCTGCTCCGTTTCCACCAATCACCGTGAAGTCCTTTTTCTTAGTTCCTGTAAAATAACATTTCAAAACGTATATCCTGTGGTCAGTCGCCAGTCCTGAGGAATGTTCTCCAGGGACAGTTTCTTTTGGGGAGAGGTCTCCTAGAAACAGTTCCCTGTGGCCGGACAACATACCAACATTCTTAACATTCTTTTAGTAAAAAGAAAACACTTAATCATCTAATACTTTTAATTATGTAGCGTTGTTTCTTAATCCTATGATTCATTAAAACACATCACAACTCATGATTATACTTAAAACATATGCAGTGGATTGATTCATAACATTTTTATGTGAAAAACACTCTTTGTGTGTGTGTGTGTTGATCTAGATAATTTATGGCTCCAACCCCCATTTGCCACAGTAACTATTTTACTGAGTAAGATAGCAAGCACATGACAAAATCACACAGCTTAATGATTTAATGAAAGAAAACACTTATTGATTATATTGATATTTAAATCATACTTTTATCTGAAAAATATTCCCACA
>NC_079895.1:14122224-14268090 GCF_024868665.1 Triplophysa rosa
TGTGGCCGGACAACATACCAACATTCTTAACATTCTTTTAGTAAAAAGAAAACACTCAATCATCTAATGTTTTTAATTATATAGCGTTGTTTCTTAATCCTATGATTCATTAAAAACACATCACAACTCATGATTATACTTAAAACATATGCAGTGGATTGATTCATATTATTTCTTTTCTTTATGACTCTTTGTGACTCTTTGTGTGTGTGTGTTGATCTAGATAATTTATGGCTCCAACCCCCATTTGCCACAGTAACTATTTTACTGAGTAAGATAGCAAGCACATGACAAAATCACACAGCTTAATGATTTAATGAAAGAAAACACTTATTGATTATATTGATATTTAAATCATACTTTTATCTGAAAAATATTCCCACACCATTCACATTTCTTAGTATATCACGCATTTTAGACTGCCAATAGCCGCCATGTTAGCTCCTTGAATCTTAGTGCAGAACAAAACGTGATTGGCTAAAGTTAGAACGTGCCCTATTGGACAACGAAAGCGGAAGTTACCTGATTGGCTTGCGCAGACAGTGGGCGGAGTCCACCTATTTGTGGATTGTGCGCACGTCTTGAGGTTAGAAATGTTTCAAAATCCACAAATGCACAGAGAGCCATCCACAAATGCGTGCACTGATCCACAAATGCGTGCAGCGATTCACAAATGCACAGAAAGCGATCCACAAATGTGCAGAAAGCGATCCACAAATGTGCAGAAAGTGATCTACAAATAAATGCCATTAAAATAAATTTGTAAATATTTTTTATTTTCAAATCTCATTGTATTTATTTGTGAATTCCATTTCTTTTTGTGGAACGTCTAACATATATTTATGGTTCGCTTTTTGTGCATATGTGGATTTAAAAAATGTTTGTGAAACTTTCTATATTTATTTGCGGATCATAGTTTATTTATTCGGAATATTGCAACAATTCTGATCCCATACTAAAGACACTGCCAGAAATAACAGGTTAAAGCCAGGTTAAAAACTACAGTCTAAACGTGTTATCAACGATTACATTTGTTTGGAGAAATCCAGATGTCATTACAAAAAAGATTTTAAATGATCTTATAGATTGATTGTAGATCGTTATATAATTTATTAACTTTACAATGTTTATAAATGGGGACTGGGACTAGTTGTCACGACTGTATAGACCGTTTCATCGGACGCGCGCCTGACCCCCAGTTAACTTCCGGTTGGTGGTTGGTTAGTGACTAATAATATATTATTATTTGTATTTAATTTAGGTTCATATCAATTTGCATTATTATTTTATTGTATAATAATTGTATTAAATAAACGATTTGTTGAATTTTGTATGTTCATTTTATTAAATAAAAATTTGTTGAATGGGTCCTGTAGTTAAACAAACCGTATGGTACATTGACATCTAGCGGTTGAGCTTGGTATCGCAGTCAGGAGAGGCGAGTTTAGCCAAATAACGGTTCTTTTCGGTTTCTTTTGATTGTTATCAGAAATGATCTACAGGCACTCTTTTGTTTGTGAATGTGTACCGGAAGTTCAGTTGGTGTCACAAAAGTGCGCGTGCGCAGTAACGTCTATACCGTCTATACACTAGGGCTATCTTTCTTAGAGGAAAAGTTAATAAACAAATGTTTACTTTCTCTTCTAGCTGTGGTTTTGTAGTTTCAAAATATATTTTTGTGATAGTTGTTGGGTAAACAAGTAAACACCATAAATCCACACTGGTATGCTGAGGAAAATATATAAATATTTTAAACGTAGCTATACAAGGTTAAACTTTTTTCCATAAATGTCAGGAAAGTTTGTGTGTGATATATAGTAAATCACAACTTATTGTTATTTACAATTTATGGTACAATTTATATTTTATGGTAATCACACTTTATTTTAAGGTCCAATTCTCGCTATTAACAAACCATTAACTATGACTTTTGCCTCAATAAACTCCTAATTTGGTGCTTATTAATGGTTAGTATAATAGTTGTTGGTTTAGGTATTGGGTATAGGAATGTGGTCATGCAGAATGTGTTTTATAAGTACTAATAAACAGCCAATATGCCAATTATATGCTAATATGCAACTTGTTAATATGAGAATTGGTCCCTATACTAAAGTGTTACCAAAATGGTTATTATTTACTTATCCTGATGTCGTTTCAATCTGTATATGACTCTTTCTTTTGTGGAACACAAAGATATTTTGAAAAATGTCTATTGTTTATATTTAGTTTATATTCAGAGTTTACATTCACACATTTCAAATTCTGAAACCAAAAATGTATAGACATAAAAACATACTTGAGATATTAAGAAACGAGAAGCTCCCAGTAAACAATTTATTGGGACAGCATAAGTGCACAAAAACTGCACATATTTTTGAATAAAATAACATTAGTGTAAATGGTCAAATATATAAACACTGAAAGCCACCGACTCTACAACACTTTACAAACCTGAGTGTTCACTTTGTAATTTCACCATATACAAATAGGCAATTACATTGTTATCCTGCACATTTTAATTACAAAACAAGTGCACAACACCTCTGACACTTTATAGCATATCTGTATATCTAATAATGACATATGCTGCTTATTTCTGGAACATGAGCTGTCCTAACAACCACATTAAGACAACATTGATCACAACCAATCACAGAAGCACTTTGCCCAGCCACTTATGTTCATTTAGCCTGAATGCCAATCAAAGTACTAATATATTAGCATATATCTGCATTTAGACAGTGCTCAACACAAATCAGTAAAAAATAAACTTACACAGTTTTGGTAGTTACTGTTCACACAAGTAAAATATGATCATTATAAAAGCACCAAGCAAAACAGCACTTTGATCACACTTGTATCAATTACATCTCCAAGTAAACATCTGTAACCAAGAAAAACATTACGACACTGCAAAAGAGTTTAAATAAGCCATTTTACTGCTAAAATCCTTCGTGCAATAAAAATAACCCTTACTATAACCCTAAAACCATGAGACCTATATACTCATTAAACATGTTACCTCCTTACAATATACAGCCTTCGAAAAAATTAAGAGATCATTTCAAAATTATTTAGTTTTTCTGAATTTACTATTATAGGTATGTTTTTAGCTAAAATTATCATTTTTGTTTTATTTTGTAAAAATATTCTTTCTATTTGCATTTATTCACAAAAAAAAAAAAATTGGAGAAACAGGTCAAAATAACAGAAAAGATGTTATGTATTTCTCAGACCCTTAAAAGCGGCAAAGAAAACAAGTTTATATTCACTTTTAAGCAATACAACAGTAATATTTGCATTTAGGAAAAGTTTTAAAAATGTTATTACCTCGATTTTCATAAGAGTTTTCATGTGTGTTGTCATGCTGTCAGTCTTTCACATTGCTGTTGGATGACTTTATGTTCTTCATGAGGTTTGATTTTGTTGAAATTCAACAGACACTGGACTGGCCTGGCCACAATACATCTAAAACTAAACCAAATCTACACTGTAAAAACATTCTGTAGAAATTACAGGATTTCTGGCAGCTAGTTGCCAGCAACTTACTGTAGATTTACATTTATTTAATTTACTGGCAACAGTTTGTTCAAAGGTAAATGAACATTAATCATTAACAAGTCTTTATCTTTACAGAAAATAAAATAACAGCCTCAAAGTATTCTGTGACCCCCCCCCCAAAAAAAACAGAAAACTGAAATTGAGGATTTCTGGTTCCCAGAATGCTTAGCATGAGGCTGTTATTTTATAGTTTTTTTCCCATAAAGATAAAGACTTGTTAATGTTTAATGTTCATTTATCTTTGAGCAAACCGTTGCCAATAAATTAGATAAATATAAATCTACAGTAAATTACTGGCAACTAGCTGCATACAGCAAAATCTTTTACAATGTAAACTAATGCTTATTTGAAATGAAAATTTGGAATGGTCTCTTAATTTTTTTCTGCGGCTGTAGATATTTATAACACATTGGTAACACTTTACAATAAGGTTGTATTTGTAAACAAATAAATGCATTAGCTAACAGGAACTAATGAACACTTTATTTATTAATCTTAGTTCATGTTAATTTCATCATTTACTAATTCATTTTTAAAGTAAAAACTGCTACCATTAGTTAATGCACCATGAACTAACATAAACTTAATTCATTCTGAAAACACTATATTGGTCATTGTTAGTTCATGTTAGTTAATGCATTTACTAATATTAACAAATACAAACTTAATGTAAAGTTTATTCACTTGTTTTATACATTTCTATAGATTTGTCTTCCAAAATATAACAGTGAACAGCGCTATTGTTTTGACTGAACAATCTTAAAGCACGACAGCATTTAGGTTTATGAGGCAGTGAGATGCATTCTATAAAAAGTCAAAAACAGTCACAGCTAAATTGAGGCCTGTCACAAGCTACATCCAAATACAAACAGAAATATTGTATTTGATTCCCACATACACAGTATGGCTGTGGAATACACAGGCTTTTGTTCCCCCAATTACATCATTTTGTTCCATTTTGGCTGATTACAGCTGAATTGAGGTGTTCTGTTTTACATCGTCCTTTCTAGTCAAATGAAACAAGCTATATATACTGTAACAGCATGCATGCTGTTTACATCATTTCAAATCTATCACCTGTATTAAAACTCTTGCAAGTGTCTAACTTCCATCAACAAATATTATCACACATTGTAGAGACGTCTCTATTCAAAAGATAAGTCATCAGTACAAACTTTGCTGTCAATGAAAGGGATAAAGAGCTGCTGTTGAATCAATTTCACTTCAGTTTGAAAGCAATCATGACCAGGACCTGATCCTGGATCAGCCGACATAATCAAATCCCAGCCTCAAAATATTGTGGCACATCACAGTGAACACCAATGAAAACAATCATAATCATTACGAGAAGAAAAAAGCGGCACATTTCGCCACAAAATGCTCAAATTGAGAATGAGGCAAAGCAAGACCCCAGCACACACACAACACCTGACCTGTCATTTCTCATTCGCAAAAATCTTAAAGACACACACATACACACACTTAAGTACAGTCACAGTGCAGATGACACAAGCCTGTGTCAAACAAGTGTGTTTTGGTGAAAAACAGCCTGTGAGAGAAGGATATAGCCAAATGTAATATACATATCGGATTGCTAGGATGACAAGAAGCTTTTTGAAATGGTATCAGAGAAGCAGGGGCATATTACCAGGGGCGGACTGGGAAGCAAAAACAGCCCTGGAGTTTTCTTCCCACATCGGCCCTCCACCATTTCTGTCTACGGGGGGAGTTCGGTGGTGTATTTGATTGCATCGGCCATCCACCATTTATGTGGACGACGGGGGGGGGGTTGGATTTGGCTTGGTGTTATTGGTGTCATTGCATTACATGTATACGTGTCCGTCTCGCTAATGCCTCGCGTTATTCTGTACATTTGCGGCCCAACGGGAGAAGTTCTGATACTCCAGATGGCTGGTCCGCCCCTGGTCAAGGCTGTCGGCGGGAACGTTCTGGACTTTGACAGAATTTCCTACTGGTCAGTCCGCCCCTGCATATTACAAGAAAGGCACCATTCCTTCATTCGACTCACGATGACAAATTACATTGGATCAGCTCTAAGGTATTGAGCAGATCAGATGAGGAAGCAAGAATACAGACAGCAAGAAGAGTTGTGGCTACTGAGATTGTGGCAGTGATTGTAATACCTCGCCTTATGTTGCGAGACAATGTGATGTTTTAACATCACTTATTGTCCACATTGATGCTGATATAAAAATCATATTGCTTGTCAATCCACATACAAAACATATAACATCTCCAGACGGAATGTTATGTTGGCGGTTAGCTGTCATACTTTGTTTCGGCTAAATGGAAAAGGGGGGTTAGTATAGGAACTGATCTGTCAGAGAGGTACATCTGCACTGAAAAATACAATAAAATTAAATATTAATAGTAAGTAAAATAGTTTAAGGCAGAAATGACAGATTGAAAAAACAGGCAGAGAGATGTAGCCAGACTAATGCACAAGCTGAATGAACATTTAAAGCTGTTTTTATTACCTAAAAAGTAGGGCTGTCAAACGATTAATCACGATTAATCGCATCCAGAATAAAATATTGTGTTTATAATAATATATGTCTGTGTACCGTGCATATTCATTTTGCATTTATAAAAATAAAATATAAAAGTGAATAAACATTTATATATAATTAAAATTATTGGTAAATATAAATTAATACATGTAAATATGTATGTGTTTATAAATACAAAATTAATATGCACAGTACACAGACATATATTTTGTAAGCACAAACTTTTTTTATTGTTGCAATTAATTGTTTGACATCCCTACTAAAAAGTCAACATGGAACAGAAATCGCAACCCCTTCTGCTTTTCTAATGTGATGTACTTTCTGAATATTCCTCAGAAACAAAAATAAATACATTAAACATTAGAAATTTTTTGAATTGTGAACTTTCTGAAAGTGAGTTTACAGTCAATTGTGCAGGACAACTTCACTTCTTAAACTCAATGGACATTCAAAATAACAGACACTGTTGAAAGACGCACCAGGAATCTGTGCGAGGAAGGTAAACAGGGATTATTAGTTTCATGTTGACTTCAGGCATTAAAACTAAATCTGATGGATTTAGTTCAACCCCTCCCAACCCAATACACACATACACAGACGCTAATTTCCCATACATGTATTAAATCTAATCTTAATCTAAAAACAACCATCACTGAACGCTGTTCTCACAGTTAAGGACTAGGCTTAACTTGTCTGGGAAATTAGCCTAATGAACAACATTGTTCATTAATACAAACATACCGGAATTAAAAAAGGAAATACCCTGTTCAGAAGCCACAAATGACAACACACGACAAATCACATGACTCCAGATGTGCTGGTCACAACAAAATCACATGACTCCAGATGTGCTGGTCACAACAAAATCACATGACTCCAGATGTGCTGGTCCAGTGATGTCACCCGTGTGATCCCACTGAATGCACACAAGGTTCTAAGGCTGTCTGGAGTTTCACGAATCCTTGGTCTGGTTTGAATCTAAGGTTTGAGAGGAGGTCAAAAATAACAAGAAGAGACCAAAAGGGTCAGAGCTGCAGACAGGAAGTGAGTGACCCGGTAAATATGCAGGGGACAGAAAGCCAGCATGCCCACACACAGAGGCAACAGCAGATGTGTCGTCAGATTCAGCATCAACCTGCTGTAATAATAACAATAACGTGTAAATACACATGTAATTTGTTTCCTAAAATCTTTCATATATCTGAACATTGAATTTAAGACTGTGTGGTAAGTAATATTTGGGTACTTTATTCTGCACATTTTGCTGTTGTCCCTCTGAAAGCTTGTATTCGTGATTTTTATGTTTTGCCATAAATTGTTATTATCAGTCACCATCTAAGTTTGTCACTGGTATTTAATCATATTAAATGTAAAGTGTTTTTTCCATTTCCTGAAAAACAGCAAACTTGGACATCTGAGGTTTTGGAAGGACAGCAACGATTTACTAACTTTCATTTAAAATAAAAACCTCATTCACTGTGCACATCGGACATCATTCATCTTTAGTAAGACAAAAATGCACACAAACCTGTGGAGGAGTGTCTGTGTGTTAGAGTTGATGAGCAGTACAGAGCTCAAGAGCAAGGGCAGCGTGTGAGGCCAGCAGGGGTCAGGGTCCAGTTGAACCCAATATCTGATGACACATACAGACATGACAAATAACAACACAACTCAAACTTTATTATAAAAATGCACAAGAGATTTCTGAGAACCAAACATGCTCCTCAAACAAAGCCTTAAAGACCAGCTTATTACCTGAGATTGCGATTCCAGTGGATAAGGGAAGGGGCGCAGAGCATCATGGGAAGGGTAAGCAGTGTGGACAGGCTAAGGTGGAGCTGCAGATCATCTCTCACATCTTGCAGCAGTGATTCTGACACCAGAGGTGTGCCGTTAAATTCTGTGCCTTTACCGTGAAACCCATTTTCAGAGTTTTGAGAAACCTTCTGGGGGGCCTGATTTAAGCGGAACAAAACAATAGACATTACAGATTGTGAGCTACTGTAATAAGAAAGTCAATCAATGTGACACGTTTAATTGAAACAGGAGCTATAAAGATAACTTTTTTACCAGATTCAAAACATGACTTAGTGATCTCTCGGTCATCTGTAATCTAAGAACCTGCACAGAAAACCCAAGATTAATACCATTTGTCTCATTATTTCTCTTTCTAACATAACTAATTATAGAGCAGGCATGAATAAAGATGGATATGATCACTCACCCTGTAAAAGTGGAGGAGAGTGGAGACCATTAGAGCCAGAGCACCACAGGTGACACCACCCAGCACACTCAAACACACCATCAGGAGAATCTGAGTTCGGAGACGAAGGGTGCCACAGTCTCGCGACACTAAAGGTCTGTCGTAAAACAGCAACGTGACAACACGAGTCACACAAAATTATATAACATATATTTTTATAAAATACAACACATAAATATATAACAATCCTGCCCATTATAATATAAAGCTGTTATTTTTACCTGTGCATTGGAGCAAGCACGAAGGACAGAAAGCGGACAAAAACTCTAAGGATTGTGCTGCCCCAGAATGCAATAGCTGCACCTAGCACACAGAGCAGTGGGGACACCAGCCGTGGCCATTCCTGTGCAGATGCTTTTATATCTTGAGATGTAAAAAGACTTGAGAAGTCCTCTGCAGGGTTTAATGGAAGACTATCCACCCCTGGGAGACCCAAAGAGAACCAGATATCCCGAAACCAGCTCTGCCTGTGTAAGAGAGGGATGGAATAAAAACAAATACATATGAACATTGAACTACTATATATGAAACTTATATATTTAACTAACTAAAAAACGAATCAATTAATTGTGTATAGCCAACATATTGCATGATCAGATGTGTGTTCTTGTGATCTGAGACAGTCCTTATGCAGCGATAGAGCATCAGCAGTCACACAAAGTAGAGCGGCACTGTAGAGAAACTCACCTGAGCAACAGCATCAGCAGCAGGACAGGCAGTTCCAGTGTGTGCAGCTGTAAGGATTTACTCATCGCCTCTTGCATTCCAACAAGACGTCCTGACTTTTTCACAGAGCTCAGTTGAGCCCTGATCATCAGAAGAAGCACTACGGCTGCATACACAGGCAGTGTCGGGCCACAGAAACGCAGGATCTAATAAGCAACAACTCCTTTTAAATATTAGGAATGCTCACAGATTCAAAACATATGACAAATTTATGATAAATGTAATGTCACACAATACAAGTTCACCTGCCCAAGCACTTTGGGAATGGAAGTCCGAAAAGACACCTGCAGAGAAACCACACAGCTTTAGTGATAAACTAGCTGATGACTAATGACTATTGCTAATGTATGATATTCATGCACTTAGACTGTCTGAGCCAGTGGCTTTTGTATTTAGTCTATGTCATGTACGTTCATTTCCATATTGTTCACTCTACACAGTTCAATCTTGTTCAGTTTGAAATTGTTGTTTAGCATGGCAAACAATTCTAGTATTGTGTTGGTTCACCATTTACTATCCAATGTAAAATCTGGGTCCTGAATCAAATCCATTTGAGAGCTGCTGGTCTAAACAAGGGACCTGTGTGAACTACCTTATACTGGCAGTTGGGGGCAGTGTGGAGCTGCAGAAGGGCACTGGAGGTGTTGTCTGGGCGGCTGGTGTGAAGCATGCCATATATCTCAATTACTGATGGAATACTTCAGTGCAGAAATGGAAAAACGACAAAAGCTCATTATAACTTGCAAGAAATGAGGAATAAACAAGTATATAAAGAATTTTTCTGTCTACCTTGCTGTGGTAAACGAGTCTTCACGAAACCAAGGCACCCTCAGTCTGTACACGCTGGGTAGTCTGTCTGTAAAACAAAATCATTTACAGACAGATTTGAATCTTTCATATCACTATGCTGATACAGCTGAAGCACTGGTTACCTTTAGTGGACTTGCAGTGACTCACGACTGTGATTCTGAACGCCTGATAAACCTGCAGAAACAAAGTTAAGGTCATTCATATGGAAGTATTTCAATGCCATTAGTCTTTGAAGCAAAAAGCATGTTGAATTACCACTAATCAAAAATAAAGCTGTTGCATTACCAGTGCTTGCATTTTTAGAGTCTGCAATTCAATATGGTTGTATATTTAAGCTGTGAATATTTCAAATTGAAACATTTCACGCACAATTTCACCGTTAAAAAGTTCAATAATCAAAATTCGCCTTTTAAATTTCACTTAAAAAATTCAACTTGTTATAAAATACAACCTTTAATTTTCGACAGACAATTTTCAGTCCGTATTATTTCGGTTTAAAAATTCGCTTCCACAAATTCAGTGGTTCAAATTCGACTTGAAATTCAAAGTTTCACATCCGGGAATCCCAGGAGAAGCAATAGAGCGCCGATTCCGCCAATGCATGATCTCTACCTGCTGCCTGACCGCTTCACCAGCAGGTGGTGCAAGTCGCTTCTGACGAAGACCAAAGCAAGACATGCAGATACTTTTTATATGTTTGCAGCACAGTCCACTCTGCTCGATTAAGTGAATTTATTTGATCTCATAGATCTCTTCTTATGCATCATCAACATCAGAAATTTTAGGTTTCCTGCTCTGGCTCGAGCTTTTATTTTTTACTTCAGCACATCGTGTTCACATAAATACTATGCATCATCAGCATTTACAGGACATTTATTGTGTTTGAAGCGGTCAAATAACTGAGATCTCAACTAGGATCTTATTGACCCGTACTCTCCCATGTGCTTCTGTTTATATGAAGTAGCTGCAATCTCAATAAACATTCTTTTTATTTTCCTTGCGTGATCTTGTTTTAATTTGAGACTCTCAGAACATGCTGGATGTTGTGGAATTGTGGAAACGTTTGTTTGTTAATACGAGACAGAAAAACTGATATTTTAGCCAAGCGAACTTCTTGAGCAGGCCAGATAAAAATAGACAGCACTTTCTTTAGAACCCGACTAGACCCGAAACGTCTTGTGCAGGCTGCAGCCAAGCAAGATACCTCACGGCGTTATGGTTTATACGCGCAAAGATAAAAACTTTTGTTGCATGCTGTGTGCGTTTCCCAATAATGTGCCACACACGAACATGCGAGTATGACTACACGCTAATTGCTTGAGTTGCTGTCCGTTCATTAAATGCTAAAATGTCAATCACTCACGGTATATTAACCTAATTATGTCTTGTAAAGTTTGGCGTAACACATATTTGTTGTTTGTTGTTCTGATGAAAAATTGTTCATGGCTTGTTCTTACATCTGTTTTCATTACTATTTCAGTTAGCCTACTACTATTGTCTGTTTAAAATGTATAATTATTGCTATTTTTCCTATTTAGTTTTAAACCGAAATAAAATGTTTTATTTGAATTTAAATGTTAAGTTTATTGTGATGGTGTTATGTAACTAATGTAATGATTTAAAAACTTCTTGTCTTGTTTTCTGGCACATTTAATGAGATACCATTGCATGTGTCATTCAAATAGCTTCATGCAATTAGCTTATTTTATTCAAACACAGTATGATTCAGTAATTGACTGTAACATACAATTTTCTCATCCTCGAAACTCAAACCATTATTTGATGACTTAAGATCGTGCTTATCAAAAGCACGATTTTATGTTTGCATTTGGCGAGCTACAGAAATTATATTTTGCGTGCATATGATACGCATGTGTTTTGCATGCACTTTTATACCGACTTAACCCACACCATACCAAGGGGTAATCATATGCACGTAAAAAGTAATGAATGCGTATAAATAGCAAGCCAAATACAAACATAAACTCTTACTATAGATAGGCAGTACTAGTAGATCGGGTAGGATATTTAAATAATTAAATTAATATCATAAATGTATGAATAGTCCACTGATTCCAGGCCACCTGGAATTGTCCCCGTGCTCCATGTCCGTTCCAGGGCTGATAGTGGTGAGCTAAGCTGCCAGTACAAGAAACAATTATTTTTTTCTTGATGATGCATAAGAGATCTATGAGATCAAATAAATTCACTTAATCGAGCAGATGAGTGGACTGTGCTGCAAACATATAAAAAGTATCTGCATGTCTTGCTTTGGTCTTCGTCAGAAGCGACTTGCACCACCTGCTGGTGAAGCGGTCAGGCAGCAGGTAGAGATCATGCATTGGCGGAATCGGCGCTCTATTGCTTCTCCTGGGATTCCCGGATGTGAAACTTTGAATTTCAAGTCGAATTTGAACCACTGAATTTGTGGAAGCGAATTTTTAAACCGAAATAATATGGACTGAAAATTGTCTGTCGAAAATTAAAGGTTGTATTTTATAACAAGTTGAATTTTTTAAGTGAAACTGAAAAGGCGAATTTTGATTATTGAACTTTTTAACGGTGAAATTGTGCGTGAAATGTTTCAATTTGAAATATTCACAGCTTAAATATACAACCATATTGAATTGCAGACTCTAAAAATGCAAGCACTGGTAATGCAACAGCTTTATTTTTGATTAGTGGTAATTCAACATGCTTTTTTGCTTCAAAGACTAATGGCATTGAAATACTTCCATACATTCATTTATCCATCTGAGGTTTTGCAAATCTTAATCTTAAATTCTAGACAAGAATAAGATACAAGTTTACAGTGCAATGGTATAGCAACCATACAGACCCTGTAATGCGTATTAGTGGATTTGTTTTGTACCTTCCAATGACTTGAAAAATGAATATTGTAAATATCAAAAATATAAACAAAACAAAAGTTAATACAGACTGTTGTGAGTGTTTACCTGGTGAAAGTCTTGTATCTGCAGTGTATGGAGCAGCCCAGAGGAGTTAATGCTAATGTCACTGACAGTCAAACCTGCAAAAAGCCAGATTTATACTCAATCATTCATCTACAAAAGTTAACCCTGGAAATCGAACCCATGACCTCAATGTTGCTAGCATCATGCTCAAACAGAATTGAAAGGTTTGGTGGAGGCTCCGCTGTGCCACTGAAGTGAGCACAATGAGAGAAAACGTTTGCTAAATTGTATTTTATACGACTACACCGTAATCACTGAAAATAAAACATCACAAGAACCATGCATTTACATTGACCATTTAGTTAGTGAAGAATCATTACTGACGTATTAATGATTAAATACAAGTTAAAGGGTTTACCAAAGGACAGGACATGAGGCATCTGCACTGAGACAGTAAAGCTCTCCTCTCTCTGCAGCTCACACTCCACTACAAACTACAGGAAGAAAGACAATAATAAAGCTGAAGAGCACTTATAAAGTCATTTGATTATGAGATCAACAGTTATATTGATACAACATTAAAGGAGTAGTTCACCTTCAAAATGAAAATTCTGTCATCGTTTTTTTCACCCTCTTGTCGCTTCACACCTGTATGACTTTCTTTCCTCCGCAGAACACAGAAGAAGATTTTTTGAAGAATGTCGTTAACAGCCCCCTATTCACTTGCATTGGCGACAGTAGAAGTGAATGGGGGGTTGTGCTAATCTGTTAACAACATTTTTCAAAATATCTTCTTTTGTGTTCTGCAGAAGAAAGTCATACAGGTTTGAAATGACAAGAGGGCGTGTAAATGATGACAGAATTTTCATTTTGAAAGTGAACTACTCCTTTAATATTGATCATATTACATTAACAGCGTCTTACTAAGCGACACTAACAAGTGTCTTACAACATAAATTCAAATGTTTTATATCTAGTATGGTAAAACCCTTTTTTGAGTTACTAACCTGTTCTCCACCAGGGTTAGATGCATCAATGATGAGATGAGTGACATGAGAGAGCTCACTGATCTTCGCTGTAACAGCCTAGAAAAAAACAACCTTTTTTTAAAATAATTTTTTAACACTATTACAATTAAACAGTGTAGAATTATGTACAAGAAAAAGAAAGAAAAAAATATATATATATATATATATATATAGTGGAAGATGGTGGATTGACCTTATAGGCTGGAAGAAGTTCTGTCCCAGATGACAGATCTACTGCCTGCACACTTTGAGGAGAGACAAAACAAACTCTTTAAAAAAATCTTTAAAATATTATTATTATTGCTACACATTCCTACAGATTTACATTTCATTACTTGTTTTTTGAATTGTTAAATTCTCCTATTCATAAATGCTTACAGTCTCAAACACTTGAGATGGAATTGATTTTAAGTCAAAGACTCACCACACAGAGCCACTGATCTGAGTGCAGCCATACAGCCAACTGGACATTTCCTATTGAAGACACAAACACAGACACCTGTGTAAAATGCTTAGACATTTCACAATGAGCATAAATGATGAGGAAAACAACATGTGTTTGCAATATAAAAAAAAATGTCATGTTTAGCCCTCTAAAAACATGTACATATGAATGCTTATATGAAATGACAGAATAACTAACTCCTAGCCTATAGGAATGTGTAATCCAGTGTGTCTCCCTCACCATATTATTACTGCGGCAGTGGAAATGACTGTAGGCTTTCCTTCGACTGGAGAGAGCGAAGAGGAAGTACTTGACTTCCGCTTCCTGTGAACAAGATTGAGAAAATGGGTGATTTACACCAGCAAACAGTGAATGTGATGCTGTCAGAATGAATTAGCCTAAAACAGATATTCACCTTGGGAGCACTATAGAACAGACGGAGCGTGTTGACCTCCTTCCATGCCTCAGGAGGAGCTATTTGGATAAAAAGAGACAGATTTTATACTTTAGCTATGCAAGAGAGATGAACACCGACAAATTCATAAATATACAAGAGCACAAACCCGAGAAAGTGACAGGGCCATGTTGTGTTTCGCCAGGCTGCTGTACTGGATGTCTGAAGAAGTGATAGTTTAGCACAGACATTCGCTTCTCTGGATCGTCTGTGAACTGATGAGCAACATCAGTCAGTAACAAACTCAAACAAATGGCTAAATACTATAAATGGTAGTAGGACAGAACTCACCTGGCCTGTTTCAGGTTCAATAAGGTCAAAAAATGACCTGACTGTGGCCAGAACCAGCTCCTTGCACCTTCAAAAACAAAATAAACAACAAATATAAAACTAAGATACTGCGTCACAAAAAATAAATAAATAAATCACAACCATGACAAAGCACTACATTTTTGGCTATTACGACACCAAATAGTTTAGAGGCTTACAAATTATTAACTGACTCTAAACATGAAGTGACAAAAAACTACCAAACAATGGAGAGATGATCTGTAGAAACCCAAGTCCTAGGAACTGCAGTAACCTACAACAAATGCAAAAAAAATATACTTATAAAACAAATCAGCTGAAAAATATTAACCCTTGAGGAGTTTTAATAAAGAAACAGATTTTAGATAGGGTCAGTAGACTTACCACTAGGGACATTTTGTTGAGGTCATCGATGGGACAGGACAGCGCAGTCAAACCTGAGCGCACCTGGTAGTCCCGATGACCTCCACCCACAGAGAGAACGGTTACATTCCGAAATTTTTCAGCATCTGTTGCCCAGCGCTTACTGACTGTAGTATAAAACTCTACCATAAACACACACACAAACTCTTTTAATTCACTAAAACTTTTCATTGGTTTAAAACATTAAACCACGCACTCACGCACATTTATGTGAAGGTGTTAACACATTTGCTTACGCAGTATATAAGGGTCCAAAGACAGCACAGGTGCCTGGTGCGGGGAGGCCTGGGTGATAATGAGACTGACCACATGTGGGTTGAAGCGTGGCAGGGTGAACAATGCTCTTGCCACCACTCCACCCATAGAGTGACCCACCAAAACCACACTTGTTGGGGGGTCAGGCTGGTCCTGCAATGACACCAACAAGCATAAAAAAACATAACCACCAAAGACGGACTGTCGATACTCAAGAACTAAGGAGACTCTCCTACGAAAGTGTGCACAACTGCAAAACGTGGCCTTGAGAAATAGACAGAAAAAACAGACAAAAAAGAAAGCAAGACTCCCATGACCTTTTCACCTCTGACCTTGTAAAGGCGCAAGACGGCTTTGATGCACTCGTGAAGAAAGTGAGTCTGCCTGCGCAAGCTGCCCCCGTACAGAGCCACTAGCTCCTCATTAAAATCAATGGTAAAGACGTTCATTTGGATCGGTCTGTCCAGGTCCTCAGCTTTCCTTAATGCCACTGAACCGAGAGAACGAGCTGCAATAGAGATTATAACAATTTATGCCAAATACAACTTATTCTCTCTCCCTATTGGTTAGAGCTGATAAAATCAGTGGATTAAAGGTCCAGTGTATGACATTCAGCTGCATCTAGTGGTGAGGTTGCAAATTGCAACCAAAGACGATCTGCGTTTTTAAAACAGAAACATCGCATAAAAACGAAACAAGTTCATATTTAGTTTTAAGCAACACAAAACGAATGTTTGTAAATTTTAGAAAAGTAAAAAAATAATGTTTTATGAAATAACCCAGATTTTTTTATTTTTATTGTTGAAGGTCACTCTTAAGGTTTGCTTTTGTTGGAATTGAACAAACACTGCAATATATGACTGCAACACATGCAGGATTTAAATGATTTATAATGTTATAAATAAATAAAAAAACATGGATTCATTACAGAAGACAGCGAGATTAAAACAAAAATAATTATTGTTCATTATTGTCTTTTATATAGTAATTGTGTGCGTTTGATTTTACTGATGTTTTACGCATTAATAAAGCGGTTATGTAAACTGGACATAAATAGAAGCATATAAAGTGGGCTAAGAACAATCCCCATCACTGAACGATCACTGACTTCTGTTTAATTTCGCAAAAAACACCCGTTTTAATGAATGAATTTAATTACACTGCACAATGAACTTTGCATCATATCTGCTGTTGTTTATGATGACTGTGAGCGCGCAGTGCCTAAACTAAACTATGTTGCACAGTGTTTCGCTACCACCTGCAGCATGAATTGGGGTGTTTGAGATGTAGGGAGACTTATTTATTTCTGAAGCGGGAGCTTCGGAAGATGGCGCTTTCAGTCATTACTAACAGTCAACAGGTTAAAATCTAGCCTATTGCAAGCAAATAATAGCTGTTTATTAACAGCACAAAATAAGACCGCAAAAAGTCCAGTTATAATAAATAAATCAAACTTTACTGCACAATTACTTTTACATGCTGTTTATAATAAACCCAAAGCAAGCGTGCAGTGCACCTAGAATTCCTTTGCACAGTATTTTGCTTCCACCTGTAGCATGCTTCTCTGCTACAAACTAAAGCCGCTATGTGAGTGAACAGTGGCGTTGCTTCCAGCCAATAGAAAAATACTGCAATTTTTGGTGTGTTTTTTTCATTCTCATTGGGTGGGCAAGACAGACATTTAGGTGGGCTCAGCCCACCCCTGCCCATGCCTAGAGCCGGCCCTGCTCCACCCCCTCCCTTTTGAAGCACTATGGTGGCTGATACAGGACTAAGATCTCGTCATGTTTTCGCTTCTTTGCGAAAGGAGAAAGCGTATTTACGAATCGTGCTCTGTAGAGCAGTTTGTCCGTTTAGGGCTACTGTAGAAACAACATGGTGCATTCCATGTAAGTGGACCCGCGGTGTGTAGATAGAAATAGCTCATTCTAAGGTAATAAAAACAAAACATTATGTAAGGTCATTTTATACACCTCTCAAGACAGAGTTGTTTATATTATATTGCATTTCTGTCTAAAGATTGTCCAAAAAAAACACACAATAGATATTAAAAAAGTTGGCAGATTGCAGAAACAAACGTATCAAATTTTTTTATGTGTCTTGTTGGAGGTCTCAGTTACTAATTCGCTGAATATGAATATAAGAAGAACACAGCACAACCTTAACAAATGTGAAATTACATTTGGAACCAACAACGTGCTTTGAGTGTGACTGCATATTACAGAAACCCTATATTGAAAGGAATAGTTCTCACAAAAATGGAAATATGGGGGACCATTTTTGGGTGAACTATTCCTTTAAGTATGCTGTTTGGCAAGATTTATCATGAATAACACACTTATGTCAAAAATTCTGCGCAATATTCAGACTTGTGGATTACACGGAAGCCTGAGACAGACAATTGAGAAAAACAGTCCCATCTCACCTTGCTTGTAGCTGCCTGCATTGCCAGGCAGAAAGAGCACCGGAGCGCCCGTGAGTTTGAGTCCTTTGGTCTCCTGAGCATATGCGCCCTCTCCATACAGATACAGCCCGTATGACGGATACAGGCGCGCGACCCTCCGCGGGAGCTGCACGCGCTACGGACGTGAACGCACAGAAAGAAGCGTGAGTAGTCAGGCGCAAAACGCGTGGTAGAAAATGAACAAATAAATACATCAATGTTTTACTTTAACAGATCATGCATGACTTAATGTGAAGAATCTTAGGTCTTACTGTGAGATTTAACGTAATGTGTTTGGGACTCTAGGAGTCAAGACCTGCCATGCTCGCTATAATAAATAGTTTAGCCTGATATGACATATAAGATGAATGATTTTTGGAAATATGGGACACAATTATTAAGCGTGTGTATTTACATCAGTGATACCCAAAGACGTGTATACTAATATATTGACGATGCCTATAACCAGAAATGTTTGCTGTTGCCAAAACAACAGGTAGAATGATATGCATGAGGAAATACTGCTTGTATGGCCTGCAGCTGAACTATTAACTGAACTATAGCTTGTGATATTATCCTGGTTACACAGCATTATGTATTTTGCTAATGGAAAACATATAGAAAACAACAGTAATCGTATAGACTATTTCGGTTGCGTTGTACTCACTCGGTATTCTGGGTACTCGAACATGTATGTCATGCTACATCGGTTCTCCTCGAAACCAAACAACAGTTCCCGCAACCCCACGAGCAAAACCCCAAGAGCAAAGCCGAAAAACGCGTATACAGTATACCTCATGTCTGCACGAAATCGGCTTGACTTTATTTACACATTCATTTTAATCGCGTCTCCCTTTTGCTCATTGTAACACACACTGCCTGTTTTAACCTATAGGAAACCTCCTACGGATCTGTCACACGTCTCCAGGGGTGACGACAAGATACTGGCAGGAAATGTAGCAAATAGACAGTGAGCATAGGTTTCACGGTCAACCAATAAGGAATAGCCTGTTGGGCGGGCTTTAATAGGTGGGATGGTGATAAAGCTGTAGTAATTCCTTGTCTAGGCTGCATCCCCAGCATGTTTCCATAATTTATCTTTTGTCATGACCTTTCATATGTACCACATAAGTAAAACATTTATGAACAACGCAAGTAATTTAATGTTTAATATAAAATGTTTGTGCAATGACACAATGGTGAAATGTTTGGCTTTAATCTTCATTTCAACTTCGTTGTACTGTTAAACATTTTAGGCACATTATTAACAAGATTTCATTAGAATCCCTAACCATTTATAATCCTTTGTCTTTTGTACAGTATTTTCACTCATATTGATAAAACTGAAAGAAAAAAAATACATATACTGTTTTTGATGTATGACACAAACATGTTTTGTGGTCAAAATACAGTACTTATCCTTTACAGTTCCTTTGTTTTGTAAAAATTTCAGCCAAAGTGACCCAAAACTTAAAGATATGTTGTTAAATGTGCAGTGTTTAAAAATGTTTCCCTGGTCAAATTATGTTCAGTGTGGAGGCAAGAACAACTTACAAACATAAAAATCTTAATATGAGAACAGTGGGCAAAAAAAAGAGGAAAAAACAATGTAGAAATATACATCTTTCTATTGTCAAGGGGAGTATCTGGAGCTGACAATTTTGCTACATTATTTTCTGATGTTGTCTCAGCAAAGCTGAGTAAATTATACCTACATTTTAATGGCATGTTAGGCAATAAAGATGACAAAAATCTCTGTAATTTGAGTCTCAGGTCAACACACTCAGTCAAGAAGCTTCGAGTGCTCTATTCTTGTGATGATCCAATCCGGGGTCACACCTTGGGTAAACTCCCTTTGGAATCTGCCAGAGGAAATAAGAACAATACAGACATAAAATAATATTCGATTAGTGTTATTATATTCATAAAATATACTGATTGTTTTTCTAGATATTTACTCTTGGTATTAAAACGGTTCTCCATTAATACAGTTAGGGCCATAAATATTTGGACAGAGGCACATTTTTTGTTATTTTAGCTGTGTATCAATATGTTTTCGAGTTACAGTTTTATAATAGATATTGTCTTAAAGTGCACACTCTCAGCTTTATTTAGAGTGTATTCACATCCAGATTAGCTGAAGGATTTAGGAATTACAGCTCTTTAATATGAAGCGCCCCCCTTTTTCAAGGGACCAAAAGTAATTGGACAGTTGAATAAAAAGCTGTTTTATTCACATGTATGGGCTTTTCCTTAAATAATTTTGTCATAAATGAAGCATGTTAAAGGTCTGGAGTTGATTCTACATGTGGTGTTTGCATTTGGAAGCTGTTGCTGTGAACCCACATCATGGGGTTCAGGGAGATCTCCATGCAAGTGAAACAGACCATAGTTAGATTTTAAAAACACTACACATCCGTCAGAAAGATGCCAGGAACATTAAGAGCGGCCAAATCAACAATTTGGGACATTCTGGGGGGAAAAAAACACACCGCTGAGCTCAGTAACAAAACAATCCTAGGTGTCCATATGAGATCAAAGTGGTGGATGATGACATTATCCTCTCCATGATAAAGAAAAACATCTTCACAACTTCCAGACAAGTGAAGAATTAATCCGGATGCTTCTGTCTTCTGTTACATCACCAAAAAAACACCAGTGACCCAGTGCCTGAGGACGTCATGCATGGAAATGGAATCACACTGCCTGAACACTATTTTACTGAAGATGTTGTATGCTCATATCATGAGATATTCCAAGCCTTCTCCATATCTTTTATTCTTTTTAGTCTTATGCAGGCTGAAATTAATTTGATCTCTCCAAAAAAATGCTTTCTAGAGCTTGTTCGGCTATTTCAGAAGTCTAATCTACCCATCCTATTCTTGAGGCTTTTGCACTTTGTTGTGAACCCTCTCTATTTTTTCCTTGTATTCTCTTTATTGTTTTGATTGACAAACATTGACATATTTACCTCTTGGAGAGTGTTCTTCACTTGTCCGGACGTTGTGAAGGTGTTTTTCTTCATCATGGAGAGGATAATGTCATCATCCACCACTTTGATCTCATATGGACGCCTAGGATTGTTTTGTTACTGAGCTCAGCGGTGTGTTTTTTTCTTAGAATGTCCCAAATTGTTGATTTGGCCGCTCTTAATGTTCCTGGCATCTTTCTGACGGATGTGTAGTGTTTTTAAAATCTAACTATGGTCTGTTTCACTTGCATGGCGATCTCCCTGAACCCCATGATGTGGGTTCACAGCAACAGCTTCCAAATGCAAACACCACATGTAGAATCAACTCCAGACCTTTAACATGCTTCATTTATGACAAAATTATTTAAGGAACAGCCCATACATGTGAATAAAACAGCTTTTTATTCAACTGTCCAATTACTTTTGGTCCCTTGAAAAAGGGGGGCGCTTCATATTAAAGAGCTGTAATTCCTAAATCCTTCAGCTAATCTGGATGTGAATACACTCTAAATAAAGCTGAGAGTGTGCACTTTAAGACAATATCTATTATAAAACTGTAACTCGATAACATATTGATACACAGCTAAAATAACAAAAAATGTGCCTCTGTCCAAATATTTATGGCCCTAACTGTATTTACTGATCAAGTGAAATACAACAAAACAGCATTTTACAAGAACCTCACATTTCACTTGACGCAATCAAATATAGTAAAATAAGAGGGTCATTTTGGCACTCACTCATAATTGGCTGTAAGAAGTCTTTTGGTCTCTGGTCGCTCTCCATCTCCTCCAATGGAAACCTGGAATACTCGCGCTCCCTCTACAGTGTCATCAGGAAGTCTGGCACTTGTCAAGTACCAGAATCTCATCAAAATACTTACAAATTTCCTCCCTGATAGCAAGAAAAAAAACACCGCAATAATTTCTAATGTGTGTATGGTTTGCTTGTTGACACTAAATTATACCTGACATTTATGTAGAAGTTCTTAATTCACATTTGCTTGATTTAAATTAATTTAAGATTTAAGTTACACACTTGCAAACTGAAATTAAGAATAACACCTGACAAATATTGCGTGGTATGGAGCTTAGAGGGTCTCACCATTATCATCATAATAAATGCCCACATCTCCTGTAGTTGTGTACATGATGTCATCAGACTCGGCCGACAGAGCCCTCTGGTGGCTCAGAGGCAAATGAGAGCATTTTTCCTGAAGTTTCCCTATTAACTAAGAGAATATTTCACTAATGTGATCATGTTGGACTCGTATGCGCACCACACAACCCAAATTAAGAAAACAACAGTGTGCTTGGTATCTTCGTTTGCTTACATCTTTAGCGACTAATCCCTCAAGAGCCTCAAAGCGATACCGAGATAAAAGCCTTGACACATGAGAGAAAGCCTAAAAGAAAGAGATGTTTTAGTCTTAGTATCTGAATTATCATGTACAATCTAGTTAGATAGCTTATACACAAAATTTTAAGTTGCATTATAGCTATCTTCTATTTAGGCTCATTCACATAATTTACCTGCACAATGTATTTTGTTTACAAAGAAAAAAATCTGGTAAAATATTATCGACAATTTTACTTAAACACAAAAAGAACTAGCACCTTCATATATGACATGAATTCTTATACACACTACTGTCTGTTTCGTTCATGTTGGCATACTTGTTTAGCTCCATCCGTGAAGTCATCGATGTTAAACTCTTTGTCGAAATAAGTTCGGATCAAAAAGAAGTAGACGCGGGTCCGAAACCAGATGAAGGGGTTCGGGATACCAACAACCATCACCTTCTGATTCTTGTGTTTGCCCCTTTCAGAGCTGTACCACCGCCGCCGAACATTACACACAACAGACGCTACGGGAGCGAGCCGTCTGGACTGATTTATTAAAAGCGACCTTGATGTAAAGAACCGAACGAAAACCGTGAAAGGCCTGTTGCAATTGCAGCACCTCAGTAAGGGCAGCGCCATTTTCCTCCCATCATCCTCAGCTGTTCTTCTGTTTGAAACATCCGACTGACAATTTGCCAAGACATTAAAGTTCCGTCTAGACCGAAAAAGGCATTAGACAAACAGCACATCCCAAACATAGCATTTCAAACTATTATTATTTAAATGAGTAAAAATGCATGTTTGTTAAAGTTTATGGGAGGGTGAAGATTGTAGTAAATACAGAGGAAACTTCAGACTGTTAGACATGGACTGTCAAGAGAAGCAGGAGGTGCCCGTCTACACCGATGTGGACACAGAAACTTTTGCGAGGGACATATATCCACTGGTAAAGATTGATATACATTGAAAGACGCAGTGTTTTGTTTTGTTTTTATGGGCAGTTGAATGAATCACACATGTCTCATTTAGCGCAGACCCGCGGTTCTGAAGCGCGTGCCCCTGGGACCCTGCCTGAACGCGTGGACAGTGAGTTACCTCGCTGAGAAAGGGGGAGACCGCGAGGTCAAAGTGCACGTTTGCCCTGAACCAAGAATGGACTTTCTGCATAAAAACTTTGTTTACAGGTGTGCTATCAACACACATTTTAAACGTATGCGAGCCCAAAGTCAAACTGAGCGTTTTTAACATATAATTCTGTATTTCAGGACTCTTCCATTTGATAGGTTTGTTCAAAGGGCTGCAGAAGCAAAACACTCAGAGTTCTTCATTAGTGAGGTTAGTTCGTTGATTAAGAGAGCAAGGCTGCCTTTAAAATCTGTGGGGATATTTGGGCAAAATAAAGGTTGAAGACCCCTGCTTAAAAATAAATATATGGTATTCTTTTTCCAAACAGGATGAATGCTATTACTTGCGTTCACTTGGAGAAGATGCACGTAAGGTATTGTATTTTCAACTGGATTTATTAAAGAAATTAAGATCCCACCTCTGTTGGGCTGTAATTCTCATTCAAATACATGTGTACAAGGCATGAAATTGTGACTTTGAGTGATTAATATACTCCTCAACCTCATTCCCTCAGCAATGCATATTTACTGTAGGTTGATATTTCTTTCTTTCTTAGGAACCTGCTGATTTAAGGAAGCAGTTCCCTGAGCTGGCAGAAGACTTTCAAATCCCTCAGCTCTTTAAACCTGAGCAGTTTTTCTCTAGTGTCTTTCGTATCAGTTCACCTGGTCTGCAGCTGTGGACACATTATGATGTGAGTTCTCAAAGCCTTTTGATGATGGTGTTGACAGATTTCACAAATAGACAGGTGTCTTTTAGTCACTTGAAGGAATCTTTAACCTCTCTGGTTTCTTATGCACCAGGTAATGGATAACCTGCTTGCTCAGGTTACAGGACGAAAGCGTGTTGTCCTCTTTAGCCCAAAAGATGCCATTCATCTCTACCTCACAGGTGATATTTCAGTATGTTACGTATAACTGTGCGTAGAATATAAAATGTTTTCTTTACATGATGCACACATAAAACGGAACCTGATATAAATGGACTAAATTTATGTTAGCCTAATATGCAAAATGTAATTTAAGTCAGCGTAGGTTGGATTGCACTTGAATAAATTTTACATTATGTCATTGTTACATTAGGGGATAAGTCTGAAATTTTGGATATTGACACTCCCGATCTGCAATGTTATCCTGAGTTTGTAAAAGCATGTCGCTTTGAATGCGTTCTAGAACCTGGAGACCTGCTCTTCATTCCAGGTAAACCTGCGTTAAACCAGTTTAATTACTTAAAAATGGCAAAAGAACATTCAATAAAATACTTCTACATTGATAACACCATATAAATCCATGTGTGCTCTTAATTGTTAACAGACAAAACAAGTGGCATTCAAAATAAAATGTTGTACAGTATGTAATTATAGTGTTTTACAGCTCTTTGGTTTCATAATACCCTGGCTCTGGAGTTTGGTGTTGGTATCAATGTGTTCTGGAGGCATCTGCCAACTGACCATTATGACAAGAAAGATCCATATGGAAACAAAGACCCAGTAGCGGCTACACGAGCACTGCAGGCATTGGAGCGGACTCTAGGCATCTTGGAAGAACTTCCGAGTGATTATCGTGATTTCTATGCCCGTCGTATGGTGCTGCGGATTCAAAGCCGGGCTTACTGTATGCAGGAAGCACAAGGACATTTAGACACAACATAGTTCTCTTACTTATTCTGATATGAGAGAAAGACATTGAATACTTTTCTTATCATCCTTAAAGGGTAACTCCGACGAAAAATGAAAATTCTGCCATTAATTACTCACCCTCAAGTACTTTAACATCTGTGTGACGCTTTTCCCCAGAACGCAAATGAAGGTAGTTTTGGAAGCTTTCTCACTCCTCCTTAGATTGCAACGCAACCAATCTTCAAAGCGCTGAAAGTACGTAAAATTAAAGACGTAACTAAACGTAACTAAAGACATCGTAAAATTGTCCACGCGACTCCGGTGGTTCAGTATAAATTAACATAATGCGACAAGGATACTTTTTGTGCGCAAACGAACAAAACTAAAGACTATTCAAAAACTTCCTGATTTGAGTGTTAGTTTCCAGTGCGCGTTCCCGAGAGCCACATGACAGTGCATCTGGTGTCAGCATCACTCGACGCATGCACGTTCTGATCTAGAGCCTGTGTTTTCAGAATGCGCATGCGTCGAGCGATGCTGACACCAGATGCACTGTCATGTGGCTCATGTGTTGGTTGCGTTGCAATCTAAGGAGGAGTCAGAAAGCTTCCAAAACTACCTTAATTCGCGTTTTTAGGAAAAATGGAGGTCATACAGATGTTAAAGTACTTGAGGGTGAGTAATTAATGGCAGAATTTTCATTTTTCGTCAGAGTTACCCTTTAAATTAGGTGAAAATGTCTTGAATGACGTCATTTCATTAATTGAATTATGCATCTGCTGATGTTAAGCCAGACACTAACTATTTATTTGTACACTGGTATGAATGTCAACTAATCAAATGTACAGAAGTGCAGCAGCACTGGGGTATATACATACAACCTAATTAAAATAAAACCAATGTGATTTCTCAGGGCAGGGACTTGCACATTTCACTGTCAAGAGAAAGAAAAAAAAATTGGCTGCAGTTCTGTATAACTTTCATTTTGTCTGCAGTGGTAAAACATTACGTCCTCTTTTGGTCGCAAAATTACAAAAAGAGCAATTTGAAAGCATGGCACATTCTGCTTGTGTGGTTGGATGATGTCTCTCTGTGCTGAGCTGCATGAAGTAAAGCACACATATTGGTACCTTTAGTTAAAATGTTAACAAAAAACTTTGCTCTCATAGATATCAAACAATTTCAAACATGCAGTTTAATCAAAAACAAATGTTTATTAAAAATGTACCTTCATATACAGTTATAGGCAGGACCTTGATTTTGTGTTTTTGTGTTCGTAAACCATTTACATTTATACATTACATTTATTCATTTGGCAGACGCTTTTATCCAAAGCCACTTACAAATAGAGCACAAAAACATTTTGTCAACACGCTAAACAGTTTATTTAACCACCGTGTTAATTTTGTACTTCTGTTTTTTTGCCGTAAGTTCCATCCACAATCCATTTTAAGCTTTCTGGCAGAGACAGTCAGGTGTTCATTTGATATTTGTTGATATTTTATTAGAGAGTCTACAATTCTCCGCACTCTTAACAAGACCATCTGACAGAAAAATAGCCCTGAAACAATAAAGACCAACATGTTAACCATATGAAGCATGAGATACTTTTCGATATGGCTGCTCTAGAACCCATTTCATGCTAATTCATAACATCGTAACATTGCCCTAAAGGTGGAAATTGGGATTTTTGCTGCTGATCACAGTTTTTTTATATATAAATTTAAGACATTCAAATTGTTTTATATCCATGTTTTTTGTTACGTTTGGGTAGGATGAAAAGATTAAGCAAAGACCTTATTATGATAGCCGCCTTTGTTGATATTTAACAAACATGCCAGTAGCCTATTATTCAACAAACATGCCAATATTATATAAATATTAGTATATTGGGTTTCATACTACATAATGTATTTAAAAGGAAAAATGCAAAAAAGTATACCAATAAGAAAAAACATATTATTCCAAGGATTAAACAGCCTGTTTTAGTTCTTTTTATTACATAATTATAGGCATGTGTGTACTGTATATGTAAAATTAAAGAATAAAACAAAACAGGAAGTAATACTTGTTTTGTTGTATGATATACCTTGGGCCCATTTCAGAAAGGAGGTTTAGTGAAAACTCTTGAGTACGGTTTTCCGTTTCAGAGTATGAGGTATGTCAAATCAGAGAATGCGGGGTAACTCAAGCCCCTTTCTAAAAGAGAGGTAACTTATGCTCAGAGTCAGTAACTATAGTAACTTACTCTGTGAACCTAACCTGGTCTGGGTTTTCTTTGGTAAACCCAGAGTTTCTTTCGATCTCCTCCCCCTTTTTAAAGCGCAAGTGGTCATTCATTCATTAATGCAGTCATTCATGGCACACATTTTGATCACACAGACACCATCTCAGTGACTAAAATGTCATTTGTGTTTTTATAGTGGATCCTGTGTGAAGAGGGCATTGATTCAAAGGGATGTACTTTGATTTCAGGAGAGCAATTTAGGACCCGAGTGGAATTTTGTCATTTCCCTGTGCATTTTTATTAAAATACCATTTTTCTTTACAGTGAATTTGATATATCAAAATATATCTCATCCATCCTTACATCAATAACATCAGCCATCGTGGCTGTGTATTACATCAGAGAATATTCTTTCCCTTACATGTTCTCACAAATGGTAGTTTTCTATGGAGGATAAGAAATGACTTAATAAAGTGTATAAATAAAGTGCATGAATAAATAAATTAATGAATACAGACATAAATGCAGAAATGAAGCGATAAATTAATTAATTTAGACGTGCAGCCATTCCTACCCAAATCTGCTCCGAGCAGGGTTCGAACCGTTGATCAGTCTGAAACTGACAAGAGAGTCTGAGGCCCTGTCCACACGAACACGGGTATTTTCAAAACCACAGCTTTTTCTATGCGGTTTGGCCGTTCGTCCACATGCAAACGCAGTACCCGGTCACTGAAACCAAACTTTTTTGAAAACTCCTGCCAGGGTGAAGATTTTTAGAAAGAAAGTTTCAGTGTTGTCGTGTAGACGGTGAAACGTCTCGGTTATGACTGTAACCTCCGTTCCCTGATGGAGGGAACGAGACGTTGTGTTGAGAGACAGACTGGGGTTTAATCTTGAGAACCTATCATCTCCGAGAGGAATAAACGCCAATGGGCTTTGGAGAATGGCACACGCACGTCAGTCCCCGCCCCGTGCATACGGGTATAAAAGGGAGGCGGCAGCGGCCATTCATTCACCCTTTGGGCTGAGGAACCTGAGAAACATCTCCCGGTCGCTGCAGCGGGTCGGCAAAGCGTTGTCGCATGAAGACATGCCCCTTCAGTCAGTCTCTCGAAGTTGTGTTGAGAGACAGACTGGGGACCTATCTTTACACGCCACGGCCCTGAGCCGTATCACAACCTCAAGCGGAGTGACACTCACTGGCCTAGCGAGTCACAAGTGATCGCTACTGCGAGACGTAATCTTCCAGTGGGATCAGTACTAGTTGCATGCCATGAGAGGCTCGTACTGACGGCCATCACGTATGGTGGCGTTCGTCTCTATTAGCGAGATGCCACCCGGTGCCGTAAGGAACACTGGGGAAACACTGCTCTCCTCGTTGAAGAGTGTGTTACGGAGGCCACATCCTACCACAAGTTACATGTGGAGACACCAACATGGTCTCACCAGTGGGGAGAACAACATGTGAGAATTTGTGTCAGCCCGAATGGGGGGACAGAACCCAGGTGGGGTAGACCACCGGAGGGGAGGTCACAGGTTCACACGGGACGACCCTGCAGGGGAGTCACTATGTATGGGGCAACAGTCCTAGTATAAGGGTCCACCTGAGCAGGGGCGACTCTACCAGTACTGGACTTGGTTCCAACAAACCGCTCCACCCATAATTGCCAATGCTTAGTGATGGATGGAATGCCTGTACTTCACCCTAAGGGGGGAAGTAGGGAGGCTAAAATAGCATGCTAACCGGCTGACACTGGTTCCACGCGGAGGTTGTAAAACCTCGCGAAGGTACTGGGCGTAGCCCAACCCGCAGCACTACATATGTCTGCCAGAGAGGCGCCCTGAGCCAGTGCCCACGAGGAGGCCATACTCCGAGTGGAGTGGGCTCTCACTGCAAGCAGGCACAGGCGATCTTGGGACTGGTATTGCAAAGTGATGGCATCCACAATCCAGTGTGCCAATCTCTATTTGGAGACAGCCCTCCCCAGGTGCTGTCCCCCAAAAAGGTTCACCACCTAGTCTCGAAAGGGAGTGGTGGGAACCTTGGGCACGTAACCTGACCGGGGTCTCAGGATAACGTGAGAATTACCGGGCCCGAATTCTAGGCACCCATGGGACACGGAAAATGCCTGGAGGTCCCCCACCCTCTTGATTGAAGCGAGTGCCAAGACTGGCATCTCTGAGGGGCTCGAAAGGGGCCGTACCAAGGCCCTGTAAGACCACATTAAGGTCCCAAGAGGGTACGGAGCGCGGTCGAGGTGGATTCACCCTTCTCACGCCCCTAAGGAACCTGGTGACCAGGTCATGTTGGCCGAGAGACTTACCCTCCACGAGATCGTGATGAGCGGCAATAACGGCTACATACAGTACACTTTCAACGTGGATGGGGAGAGGTTACTCTCGAGTCTCTTGTAGGAAGGCCAATGCTGACCCGATAGAAGGTCCTTCGTCAGGGGAATCGGCCAGGGGGGAACTGTCGTCAGAGCCACCAGGTCTGAGAACCAAGTCTGGTTGGGCCAGTAAGGCGCAACTAGCAGTACTTGATGTCCCTCTTCCCTGACCTTGCACAGGTCACACCGACTGCGCACACTCGTATGTGAGACGTGCTGACATACGGACAGAGTCTAGTTCCATACCGAGATAAGAGGAGATACTCCGAGATACTCCGAGATACTCTTCTCTCGGTTGACCCGCAGGCCCAGACGGTCTAGGTGCTGGAGCAAGCGGTCCCTGTGCGTTCACAACACATCTCGCGAGTGAGCCAAGATAAGCCAGTCGTCGAGATAGTTGAGTATCCGCACGCCTTGCTCTCTGAGGGGAGCTAACACAGCCTCTACGAGTAAAAACCCGTGGAGACAGGGCCAGACCGAAGGGCAGGACCTTGTTCTGATACGCCCTTCACTCGAACGCGAACCGCAGGAACGGTCGGTGTTGAGGGAGGATGGAGACGTGAAAGTACGCTTGTGTAGGTGCTTGTTCAGGAGGCGCAGATCCAGAACTTTTTTGGGCACTATGAAGTACGGGCTGTAAAACCCGAAAGACATCTCGGTTAGAGGGACGGGTTTGATCGCACCTTTCGCCAGAAGGGCAGCAACCTCGGCCCGAAGCACGGGAAAGTTCTCCCCTCGAACCGAGGTGTGGAGAATGCCCCGAGACTTGGGCGGGCGCCTGGCAAACTGGATCACATAACCGAGACGGATCGTCCTCTCTAGCCAGTGTGACGTGCTGGTGCACTCTAGCCAAGCGCCCAAGAACCGTGACAGCTGAACCAGAGGGACGATCTGCTTTACCGTGCCGTGGGAGGCTGGTTCGGAGGCTGACGGTCACCTTGCACAGGGCGGAACCCCAGGGAGGTTGACTGCTCTGCTAACTTACCTGCTTGGTGTTACTGCCGGCCAACGCAACGTCAAGTGGAGATTGCGGAGGGCAGCGAGAAGTTATGTCACCCGACGCACCGTCGTATCGAGAGTGCTGCGGTGAAGCCCAGAGAAAGAGAAGCTCTTTTGAGAGAGAGTCTAAAAAGGGCCCGGCTTGGGTGGGGGATGTGGCAGGCGGCATCCCGCTTTGATGCGCTGGCGATGAACTGGCCGGGGGGGCGTTGCCCGCTGTACTCTCAATCGCCATGGCTTATCCCGTCAGGGCCACTCTGTCTTTAGGCGGGTTCCCAACGGGGTAGAAGCCCCCTCCCGCGGGGCTCTGCATCTCTGGCGGGCCGTTGCCTGGAGGACCCCAATACCAGAGAGGCCACCACGGGGGGGCGGGGCTGCTGGGGGGCAGGCTGTGCTCGGGACCTCAGTGACCGATAGGTGGCCGGGTCACGGCGGAGCAGTCTGCTTCTTCACCACGGAGAACCTCCGCAGTATCATCACACAGCCCCGCTTGCGAGATGGGCGCATCTGGAAGGCGGGCCTTCTGAGCGTCACTACGCAAGATTGAGCCACAGATGTCTCCCTTGGACCACTATCATGGACATCGTCCGACCCAGAGCACCCGCCATGACCTCCGTCTCATGAGGCGCGAGGCCTGTGGCGCTGCGCAGCCGGGTCGGCCTTCCCATCAACCAGATCCTAATGCTTTGACATATGACCCAAATGGGTCACCATAGCATTATGGGACTGACGGACCACCATAGCGTGGAGGGCGGAGGCAGTTTAACCCACAGCATCGTAAGTCTTCGACACGAGTGTCAAAGATCTTACATGCCCTGGAAGGGAGCCTTGGTCGACCCCTCCAAGTGACAGCTGCGAGACATGCCTGAAGACAGCGCAGACTGTGAGAGGAAATTTGCTCTTTTAGAAATATCTGCGGCTCGCTGCAGGGGAAGTCTGCCACCGAGAGTGAGAAATCCGCTGCTTCGCGTCATAAATCCAGCAGTCTGGAAGAAATCTCGAAGATATGGAGCGCTTGACATGTACAGTACATCATGCAGGTTCCGAAGAACAAAGGATGAGTGAATGGCCGTCGCCGCCTCCTTTTTATACCCGTATGCACGGGGCTGGCGTGCGTGTGCCATTTGCAAAAGCCCATTGGTGTTTTAAATTCCTCTCGGAGATGATAAGTTCTCAAGATCAAACCCCAGTCTGTCTCTCAACACAACTTCGAGAGACCGACTGAAGGGGAACCGGAAATTTGGCGATTGGCGTATGACGTTGAAATACATGCCGCTATCTCCTTTGTTTGACGTTAGATTCCAGGCTTCTGATTGGCCAACACGGTTTTATGGTTAGGGTTATATCGCTACCTGTTGGGTTGGCATGGTTTTGACAGCGCTTCATAGTGTGTTTTTGCGGTTAAGTGTGGATGCAGGTTTTTTTAAACGAAGATGGAAACACTCTGTTTATAAAATACCTGTGTACGTGTGGACTAGGCCTGACACACTATCAAGTGTCCTATACACCATGACGTCTCACTGATGCGGAGTGAGAACACATTTTTTTAATTATTTCTGTTGTTTCTTTCATTTACTGATTAATTTATTTGTTTATTGGTACATTTATCTATTATTTGATTTAAACTTAAGTCATTTTCAGCACATTAGTAAATCCACTGTATGCAGAGCGGAAAGTGTGCCTCGCTCTGAAGCGCTTTCCGCCACCAAGGTTCTTTTTTTATGCCATTGCCAAGGTGAATCGGAATTATGATCCATTTGAGTGATTCGTTCTTTTTCAGTTAGTTCACCAAAATGATTCGTTCAGATTCGTTCAGTGACCATTTCTATAATACGCCAGCAGGTGGCGAAAAGGAGTTGTGTTATGTCAACGAACGTATTAATGGACGTATAAACTGATTACAGGCTTTATTAAAATGTGTGTCTCTGATCTACTCAATAAATAAATAAAATAAGTCCAAATAAGTGGTTCAAATGACCAACGCACAAGGTTTTTCATCATAATTAAAAAGTTAATTGTTTGGTCATTTACACATTCATAAATCTGGGATTATGTTAAACGTGAAGTTTATGTATTTTAAATAAACAAGCGTGCACAGTAGCCTACCTGTAACTGCGCTTTGCATCCACTTTCTGCTGATTGCTGAACGAGACTCACATAATAATTGACCGACCAATTGGTCTGTGTATCATTCGCTCAGTCGTTTTATGATTTAAAATTGAAATTTGAAAAATGAGAAAACGGCTCCTTTTTTTTCCAAAAACACGAAAAACAAGAATTCAGCTTGATTTTTCGTTTTTCGTTCAGGAATAGAAAAATGAATAAACAGCTACATTACATTCTTTCTCTAAATGTGGGCGGGAATGAAACGCCCCATTCTGCTGTTTGGTCAGCTGAAGATCAACCCATGTCGTCATCAGCTCTTCCTCAATTCGGAGCGGCAGAATAATAGTCCTCCGCTGCTGCAGTTGTACAGATTCTTAACGCGGATAATGCAACTACATTTAATTTATTTCTAAACAAACAGCCAGACTAACGAATGCTTCGACACAAGCCGTATCGGGGCCGAGCCTATAGCCTGCCTATGCAAGGCTTTCTACTGTGTAGTCTACACATACAGTATATTCTCTTATACGCCTTGCATCAGTTGGGCAGGGTTTTATGACTCTCATAGCTTGGTCGTCCAGTAAGTTTAAAAAAATGAAGATACATTATTAAATCAGCTATATACATTATCTTTCATTCAGTAGAAAAATGTCGCCGGGTTCGAGCGTGAGGTTTTGCCTTCTCGACGCAGCACGTCTTTCTCGGCGTCAACTCTATGCAGCAAACGGTCCGGCAGAGTCAGTGGCGGAGCCAGACAATTTTCATAGGGGTGGCCAGACTGAGACCATACCTCACACAGGAGTAGCACAGAAACTGATATCATCTTTTTTTTTCCCTATGTGGCAAGTCACTGTGGATCTAGTAGTGTTTCTTAGTCACTCACTCATTTACAGTGTTGGGTAAGTTACTCTGAAAAAGTAATTAATTACTAGTTACTAATTACATATTCAATAGTGTAATTAGATTACTGTACAAATTATTCTTTCCAAAAAGTATTTAGTTACTGATTACTAATTACTTTCTATATCCTATATCAACCTTGATTAGTTAAGTGATTCAAGGATAGGCATCAAACGGCTCTTATAATTCATTCAAATAAATAATATTAAACTACATAAAGTACTCTTATTAACCGACCAAAGTATTACAAATGTGAGAATTATACATTAAAGCACGGATTTTAAAGTTAGAATTTTGATGTCAATTCCACTATTGCACACACATATATTACACAAAGTATTTAGTTTAATTACATCAGAAGTAACTGTAATTATATTACAGAAAAAAGTAAGAGTAATCGCTTACTTTACTTTTTCAAGGGGAAAGTAATTAAATTACAGTAACTAATTACTTTGTAACTAGTTACACCTAACACTGCTCATTTACTTAAACAGGCAGTGATTGCCATGTAGAATTACATCATGAAGATCCACATAAGCTTTTTAATGTATTACTAAACTGATTTTAAAAAAAGATCTGAAACAGTGTGGCATTGCAGAAGGTGGTGTCTTTTTAATTGGCAATAAAGCTCACACCATAATGACAATTTACACGACATAAGAATATACCAGAATGCACTTTTATCAAACAAACATTACAATATCACAGAAAAACCAAAATATAGTAACCTTAACATTATGGGCAAGCATTTAAAAAATATTCCTTTGCAATACTTTGCATATTATCATTTGGCTGCCAACTGCCAACAAAACATTTTAATTCCCTTTCAAGGATATGACACAGACAGACCACCACCATTAAGCTAAATCAGCACTGAAAGTTGACTTTACTTTTAATGGCCTTCTACAACTCTCTATTAAATGACACTGACACAGTGAAACTGTTTATAGCTTTCATACTGCTAAGTTAACAGCCTAAATTAACTTAGCAAACTTTACCATGTCTGTTTCAACTTCAGCACGCCAGCCATAATATACATACATTAAGACAAGAAACATTTCAAACATAGTGAATAAACTTAATTCTTCTTGTTAACTTATGTGACCTCTTCTCTCGCGGCGGTTAACTAACAGTCCTCCTACTGCCCGCGCAAAGTCCGTTGGAGCACATGCGAACAACAACGACACTTCTTCTTCTGTAATTGTGTTGGTGGTTGAAATTCAAGTTGAGTGTATTACCGCCACCTTCAGTTTGGGTGGAGAAGTACTTGTTTGAGGTGCGCTGTTGAAATGCGTCCATATGGGAACAACTGTGTACAGAAATGGTTCCGCAAAAAAGTTGCCGGCAAAGCGGTAGGGGGGCCGGGGGGGTGACCAAAGGTTAATTTATGGTGTCCTTGGCCACCATTGGCCACCCCCTGGCTCCGCCCCTGGGCAGAGTTAGCATCACATTAAACTGACTGAACCGCAGCAGACTTGTAAATGAATGATTACAATGATTACACTGCTACTGATTGTCTGGGCATATGAACATGAACCTAGTTCATCTGTAAATATGCCCAAAGTTTGTTGCACAGAGAGACGTTTGTGCTGCATGTAGAAAATAATATAGAATTCACTGCTGCACAGTGTATTGCAGTTATAATTCAAGATTTTAGCAATTCAGTTGAAGTGACTACAGGTTACATTAAAGTACAATTTCAGAAACCATAATATGTAAATGAGATCTGTTTTTTGGGCATTTAGTTTTATAAAAAAGCAGTACTGTGTATGTAACAGTTCAGAGAGTAAACGCTACACTTGATGAGTCATGGATATGATAATAAGCATTATGTAAAGTTGAATTATTAAATAAAATTATAAGCATGTTTATTAAAAAGTTTTGTAATAAAAATGATTACGGACCTTTTGACGTTGATGAGAATTCAAATTTGGACCGAATGTAAACTTTGAGAAACCCTGTTCTAGAGAATAGATTAATCATAAATAGATCATATATTTTGTTTGTTGCATTAGTACAACTTATTTTACAATTCATTTATTAATTTTACAGTTCATTAGTTAACCAGTTTTTAGGGAACGCACAAACTCGTAAATGTCTGTTTCAAATAAACTGTTCTGGCATTCCCCTAATTTTCTTTGTTTAGTTTGATAACCAAAATGAAAGTGAAGGGAAAACCGTGTTTTTGTCTTTCAAATAATGGTCCGCCTTTTACAAGAATTGTTAACTTGAGAAATGAAACAGAAACTCACAACTGTAAACGCTTTCATTGCAAGCTGTTCGAGTAATTCGCAATGGCAAGTGAAGTAAGTAAATTCTTTGTATTATTATTCGTACGTTTTATGGGTGATGCTAAATGTGTCGGTGATTGATCCTTTTCAGTTGTCATAATCAATAAACTACGATTTTAGATAGCAGATTTGCTGACGGCCCGAAAGAATATAATATCACAGAAATTACATTTACATTATAGGCTATTACCTATATGTAGCTATGCAGTTAGACACTTTTATGCAAATCAACTTACAGTAGGCCTATATTCAAGATGCTGTAGCCTATATGTTCTTAATTATTTATTATTATTGGACTTGGAGATAAGAATGCAAGAATGTTTTGGCCAGTTTCCATTTCAGAAGTAGAAACAAGAAATAGTCATTATAATGGTCATTATAATGTTTTAATAATTCTTCAGTTCTTCACTGAAAGAAAATAGCATATTCCGGAAGTTCTGTTTTTATAGCCTACCCTTTTCCCTGCTCTGCAACACATGCGATGAGAGATAATTTGTCATTTCGAAGAGCTCAGAACACTGCACGCGGAGGCTATCTGCTGCCCAAACGCGCGTGAGAATGACAACGAGTCGATCCTTCACGCAAACGTCCCGTGGGGGATAAAACACCCACACTTTTCCCGGTGAGAGGGTTCAACACCCGCACTTTTTCTGCAGTTTTTCCGCAGTTTTGCACAAACGCCTTACAGCAGTCGCTCCTCCGTTTCTCTGGCCGCTCTGTGTCTGTTGAGTGTGACCGGCTGATGATTGGCTGTTCTGCGTTAAGTCCCGCCTCTCTTGGTGTGTTAGATTTATCGGTCAGCTCGTGCTGAGGGGGCGGGAACTTATGGTTATTTACATCTCCCTTTTCCAGGTAGGCCTACTTTGAATGAGTGTTTATGCTTTCGAGGTTTTTAAATAAGCTTGATATGTGTTTGGGAAGATGTTCTGTTTGTTTTGTTGACATGTCGAGTGTTTTCTGTATTATATTTCGTTTTTTAGACTAATGCTAATTGCTAATTGGGATATTGTTCAGCAGCTAGCTAAATTTGGTTATGTATGTGGCATGCAATGTATAAAGTAACTGTGATGAAGAAGGCAGGGAATTGACGACGAGGAGGGACAAATTGTCATTGTTAAGCAGTGTATTTATGGGTTTATTACCAGTGCAATTGATTTTGATATTTTGAGCATTGTTTGTTGATTAGCTGAATACTTTTGTGGATACTTACCTGTTGTGTTTGATTGTACCTGTTGAGGAGAAAAAGGTGAGAAATTATGTCATTGTTTGCATACCTGTTGAAGAACTATGAAAGAAAAGTGTATATTATTTTAATGTTTAAAAACAGTAAATTGTTACATTATTTATACCACCAGAGAAAAAGCTTTGTGTGGGCGTTTTTTTTGGTTGTTTGTTTTTTTATATCTCCCCTTTTCAAGGCGCAAGTAAGCAAAATTTAGCAGTCTCAGTCACAGTCCTGTCAGACCCATGTCACTATACCACCGAGTGTGTTTTTATACTTTTCTAGTATCACTCATTTAAATGCGAAGCTTTTTATATCTTGTATGTTATACCTTCTGTACCCATCTGTCATTGTATTCATCGTTTTTATTGTTAACAAACAAACCACATCCATCCCCCGCACTTTTGAAAAGCTTGCTACGCTCCTGCCTGCACCTCCTTGAGTATCGAATCAAAAACACTATGTAAATAAGATGCGGATTCAACTTTCTGCCTTCGGAGTGTTCTGTTACAAACTTTACCGGAATTATTTGGAAATGTATTTTTTAAAACTTTATTTGTTTATTTAATTACTGTGACATACTCGGACATCATGCAGTGCGCGCAGGTGATGACATGCGCATAATGTGATGATGCGTCTTTACATATGGGGCCCGTTTCAATAAGGAGGTTCAACCAACACCGAGTTAAAATGTGAACTCTGAGTTGGTTTACACCGAGATGCGAAACTTTGAGTTTTTGGTTTCAGAACAGCTGATTTGAGTTAGTTCTATCAACTCTGGGTAGGCTTACCTTGAGTTAAGCGCTTGCACCACGACTACGACAAGCCATTATCAATGGAGCTCCGATATTACGATTCACCATGGCAACGGCACCAAAAAACAGCAACATGGCGGCAGAAAGCGCTTGAGAGCAAGGCACACTTTCCACTCTGCATTCAATGGATTTACTAATGTGCTGAAAATGACTTAAGTTTAAATCAAATAATAGATAAATGTACCAATAAACAAACAAATTAATCAGTAAATGAATGAATGAATAAATTAATGAAACAACAGAAATAATAAAAAAAATAAAAATGCACAGGGAAATGACAAAATTCCACTCGGGTCCTAAATTGCTCTCCTGAAATCAAAGTACATCCCTATGAATTAATGCAGCCTCTTCACATACAGGATCCTCTATAAAAGCACATATGACATTTTAGTCACTGAGATGGTGTCACCAGTCTGTGTGATCAAAATGCGTGCCATGAATGACTGTATTAATGAATGAATGAATGAATGAGGTACACCACTTGCACTTTAAAAAGGGGGAGGAGATGGAAAGAAACTCTGGGTTTACCAAAGAAAACCTGCTCCCGACCAGGTTAGGTTCACAGAGTAAGTTACTATGGTTACTGACTCTGGGTATAAGTTACTTCTCTTTTAGAAACGGGCTTGAGTTACCCCGCATTCTCTGGTTTGACATATACGCATTCTGAAACGGAAAACCCAGAGTTTCCCTCATTTCAGGGTTAATATATTCAGAGTTTTCACTAAACCTCCTTTATGAAATGGGCCCATGGGCATGGCAACCGAAGCTATCCGTCTGTAGCGGAAAAAACGGCAACAACGTGAAGCAAAGAACAACAAGGCATGTGTTTTTGTACTATTTCAAAGTCTCATTTAGTTTTGCCAAATTATGCAAGTACAGATTTACAAATGTAGTATTTGTCCACTGGCATACAGTTGGTTTGACTGTGGAGGTTCGGTAGGCGTGAATTTAGGGACACTCTCGAACATACACATTAATATTATAACTTCAATAGCATGTACAGGGAATGATTTACAGTCACAAAACCAGCTGTACAATGTTCATGTGAGTCTCAGCTATAATGCACACCACTGTATTTCGTTTGTCCATGATAATATGTCATTTTTGTGTCATCACATTTAGAGAATAATTGATGTGTTTTCATATGCTTAGCTTTCTTGGGTAAACTATATTTATCATGCTTTATTTTTGTTAATCACTCATAGTAAAAAGCTAGATGGTTCCAGAGCCATGTGTTACTTTAGGTAAAGGATTATTTACATGTGAATAAAAATGTGAATTTAATTTTATACTTACTGTCAGTTTAAGGTTTTTTGTCTTTTAGTTTTTATTCATTTAAGTGTGTTAATTGATTTTTTATTTCTTATACTGTAGGTTACAGTTACGCTTATCTAATTTGAACTATTATGACAAGGGCCCCTCACAAAGGTGTGCATAGGGCCCCCAGACGTCTAGGATCGGCACAGCAAGAATGTGTTAATACTTTAAACAATAATACATAAAGCATTTTACAAAATTCTTAAATACAAAGATAAAAAATACAGAATACATAAAGCTTCATGTGTTTAAGTGAAGATTTCGTGTTTGGTTCAGTGTTTTCAAGTTTGTTTAACACAACTTTGCTATCATACTGCACAATTCACATGGTTTGCTTGCAGAAAACCACGACGTAACCCTTATTCGTGCACAATTTATTTTAATATTGTTGAAGCCACAGACTTATTTTTGTTCAATGAAATCAGTTCCATATATAACAAGTATGCTGCTTTTATTAAGAACACCTAGGCCTATATAGAGAGACAAAATGGAACTGATGCAAATAAATACAATGTGTTTTTCAGAAGGAGAAAATATTCAAGCTTTTAGAAAAAAACAACCTACAAATGTTTTATAACAACTTCCTTCAACTTGGGATTGAGGTTGCGCAGGATTTCATTGATGGTGTAACTGATGAAGACCTGAAAGACATGAGTAAGATTTGAGCCAGATTTGTCTGGTAAACCTTTTTAAAAGTTTTAAGACAAAGGTTGCCTAATCAAATTTAACTTATGAAGTCAAACAATGTAAATTGGTTACCCTATATCACATTAAGTATTTTTGTTATTGTATTTATTATTACTGTTACTAATTCTTGACATTCTCATAAGATTTCACCAAGGTTCAGAAGAACAAATTTGGAAATATGAAAGATGATATTCAGAGACTTGGTGCATGTCCACTCCCGACAGGATTACCAACAAAATCTTTAGAGGCCTATTGCCTATATTACAAATTTCCAAAATGTCAAGAGCGCAAACAAATATTTGGTTAGTAAAGCCCATTATTCTGAAAAAATATTTTAAATAAGTTATTTAATAATATATAAAATAATAATTTGTTTTGCACAGATATGGACCCATCCCAAAACACAGTGGATGATCTTATTTTAAGGATTAGTGTTTGTGAAAACATTAGTGGACAAATGACTGTGTGCCTCTTCACTGCTGATGGAATGCCATTAACAGATGATCCATTTTTCAATACATGTTAGTTTTCATTAAAAGTGACTTATTGTCATATTTAATCATGATTTACAGCTGAATACTGAATACTTACCTACATCATTTATTTTTAATTCTCATGAAGCAAGACCTGATATTCTTGATAAATGATATTCTTCACTCTTGTTTTCCATTCTTACAGGGTCCCTAAAAGAAAGACACATTGAAAATGGGAGTGAATTATATGCCATATTTACGCCAAAGGAAAACATAAAACAGTCTCCCAGCCACCCCAACCCAAACAACTACAGAAATGAAGGCCCAGAAACTGTCTACTGTCACGTGATGCTTAGAGTAGAAAAATATATTTATTTTGCCAAAAATAAATCATTACATTTTGCTTTAAAAAAAAATGTGTATTTAGATAAACGTTAATTAATCTAATGTTTAGATAAAATGTTATTTTTTACTGTAAAGCTTGCTTTGTAATCTTAAAAGTTGTGGACATATTCATGCAAATGCACATCATACTTCTAAATATATATATGCAATAATATAAAACACACATATGAAAATTAATATGTTTAAACAGGGCAGGTATGAAATACATGTGGACCTGGAAAATGACACATTGATCCAGCTGAAACAACGCCTTTCACTTGAAAGTGGAATACCATCACATGTGCTTCACCTCTTGTAATTATTTTCATTTTAATGAAAACATTGCATAGAAGATAATAACACAACAAAGTACTACTTCATAACTATTGCATCTGTGGAAAAATAATGTTTTATCAGAAATTTTTATATCAGCATTTTGTGTGGCTCTTTTATAGAGACTATGAATGGAACAGCGGTGAAACACTATATAACCTTGGGATTAATGAAGAAACAGTACTGCATTTCTCTTTGTCTTCATTTCATGAGGATGCACCAGATAACACAGAATTCTGCCATAGCGACATCACACCATCAGTGAAACAAACAGACAAAGGCCTCAGCATATTTTTCTCAGCTCTATATGCCATTGTAAGTTTTCTGAATATCTTAAGTGCTCAATTAAATATTAACCGCTCATAATCACTTTCATTTTTTACTTTCATGCACTATAGCCAAGGAATCAACAGGGTTGTGGTTGTTATTAAAACTTGGAATTCAAATAAGTAAAGACAAACTATTTTTGTCCTTCCACCTTTAAAAATATTGTTTATCTGCCATTTCTTATGCTGAGTATAAGTAGAATAGGAATATACCAATACAGTATACTTTTAAGATTGAGGGAGCAGAACTATAGAAATATCATAACATTCTACAATTTATAGTATGGTATGGTCAATGTTCAGTGGATTGATTGATCAAACCAAACAACTATTTATACTGAGCACTGCCTCTGGAATAAATAACAAAGCAAATAAATTATAAATATATATCCCTACTAACATGATGCAAATTATCACTGGTAACCTGCATTAACTAACTGATAGCTAAATTATTAAAGGCCTACTGTATCTTAACGTGTTAACATCTAACATTGCTAATTCACAAAGCTCAACCTAATAATCTATTTTGAAATTCTAGATAAATATAAATCGTGGACATGGCTACAAGAAAGTGATTGCTTACATTCGAAAAATAAGTGAATGCAATGCCTTAGCCCAGAGCTTGTTTCAGACTATCTGCCAAAACACAACTGGTACAAGGGTTCAAAAGGTGATGTTCTGATTCCACCATAGTAGTATTATTAAAAAATAATAATTTAACTATGCAGCTAATTTTAAAACTTATGTTATTTATTTTATTTTCTTATATTTCCAGATCGCCATTGTTGAAGGACTTTACTTTCTCTTCAGGGAACTGTTACCCAGCAATGCAAGAAGATCTGATGGCAGGATCATTGATGACATTGATGTATTTGAGCATGCACCAGTTTGCTGGGCTTACCTAATGTCACAAGCAGAGGTATATAATGCACATTTATAAAGGTGGTCAAAGAAAATACTTTGACAATAGTATGGGGAGAGCAAGCACACTAATTTAGCATTGCTCTAAATCTTAAATGCTATATAATCCTCATTACTGGACAATACATAAACACTAGCTAATTTTATGTTGTGACAATAATAATAATAATAACTAGATAGGTACATTTTCTGAAGAAAATGTGAGTGATGCTTTGTGGCAAACCGCGGAACTGGGCACTAGGGTGATAACACATTAAGCCATGAATGAATTTAACCAAACCCTATGTCTCTACAATGTTCTGATGCAGAGATATAGGTATTGCTAAACGGTTGCTAGGCTGACATGTTTTGTTGCTATGGGCGTGGCTTCGAAGCTTCATGATGATCCTGGGACACTGATTGGTTGCCTGAGTAAAACGAGCTCACCCCCTTGTCTCTACGACACTGTGTTGCAAAGATATCCACATGGACTTTTTATAATGGGAGTCTATGGGATCGGTTGCTAGGTTGCTGTAAATGGTTGCTATGGGCGTGGCTTAATAACTTCATAATGATCATGTCACACTGATTGGTAGCCTGAGTAAAATGAGCCCACCCCCTTATCACTAAGTGGTTGTTCTGCTAAGATATTCAACACTGGACGTTTTACGCCTTATATTTGCATGCTTCCTGTGATTGGGAAATTTGGGGAGGCTCTTTCAGGGGTACAACTTACACCCCATTGTGAGTGATGTTCTTATCGTGTATCGCCTCTTCAAATCGTGTATTATTTTCATGTTTCTACGATATCTTCACTCGGAGCTACGACCCGTCAAAGTTGGGCGCAATGTTAAGTCAATGGGATTTTTCGGGTTTTTATTTGCCCCCCTATCGCACCCCCTCCACCCGATCGCTTCCAAAAGTCATCACACACCATTTCTCAATGGGCCGCTCAATTTGATGTATTCATTCATGGGTCTATGTCAAAAGCTGCGGGACAAGTAGCGTGCCAAACTTTTGGCGGAACAAGAATAATTATAAGTTTGTATGTTCGAATAACAATAGTTATGCTTTTTCAAAGCATCACTAACAAGAGCTGCAAGCAGCACCACGGGGCCAAGCCCCCGAAGGCGCACCAGCCAAGAGAGCGAAAAAACGGCATAAACGGAACGCATGTGAAAAACAGCCAGTTCAGGAAGAACAGGCAAGAACGAAGCGCAGACTCTACACAAAAACACTCAACACGCTCCACACTGGATTCAAACCCACAACCTCAAAGACTCGAGCCCACCGGCCCATCGCGCTGTGCCACTAGGCGCTATAGCCGCTTCGGGGCTTGGCCCCTAATTAAAACATGTATTCTTAACACAGTGTTTACAGTACACAACATATGGGCTCTTATTGGACACTTTTCTTTTTTATTCAGCGAAAGTCATGCAAAGTCATACATCGTAATTTTTTTGGAACTTTTCCATTTTAAGAGGTTATGTTGGCACAATTACATTTTTTAATTACAAATTGCATGTAACTTAGCAATGGTATAAAATGTGACAAAGTCCTTTAGTTGCATTTATAGATGTCCATGATTGACACCAATAGATTCACAAAGCACAGTTTAAACAGTTTAGCAGTTTAAAGTTTCCCTAATGTTAAATCTTTTGGTTCTCTGTAGACTGAAAGCATAGCATATGAAACCTACGGTCCAGTTAACATGAAGGCGCAGTCTACAAATCAGAGGTTTTCTGAGCCAGTGCGTGTACCGGGGTTACCTGAGGTTTTTGACAGGTCATATGTGCTGAGTAAAATTAAAGGTAAGTCTCCATTTTTGATTTATGGTTCAGGTTGTATTGCAGCCAGAAATTATTGTTTTTGGTCAAATTTGTATTTAACATTATTAAATCAGTTGTTTGGCAGATGGTTCCTTTAGTAAATAAATATCTTGGACCAGAAATATGTCCAAATACTGTTTTTCTTTGTAGTAATTTCACATGTCGTAATAATTTGCATATGTCAACATGCACAAGAGAGTACCCCCACTTCAAGCTCTGATTGCAGCTTATATAATATTATATTGACAATGTCACATGTTAGGAATTGGAATTTAAGGAACAGTAAGCAATGTTAGTTTTTTTTGTAACTCGTTTTTATGATTCTTTTTATGATTTATTTTTAAGAGGATGAAAAAATTCCAAACTGCAGTGAAATGAACCTTAAAGAGACATCAATAAAACGAGCCACTGATGTTGAGAAGATTTTGCTCAGTCTCCCTCCATTTATTGAAATCTTCCATCTTTGGACTGGTAGTAATGTTACTACATCTCATTCCAGGTATTCACATGGTTAGGGAAAAGACTCATTGCTTACTCTAAAGAAGTGGTTCTCAGGTTTGTTTGTTTTCAGACGAAATACTGATTAAATCAGTAAATATCTGATTAAATCTTTGGGGGTACCACCTAGGCACTATCTTCACTGTTCATGTTCTGTACAATACTGTTGACTTGCGCAAAGCTATATTAAGACTGCCCACTGTTCTTGAGAGTTTTTGCAAAATATGATTAAAAATATTTACATTCACAAAATAAAATGTTCCATAGTTTTGATAATAATATTATATATCAAGAAAATATTTAAATCTTTTTTACATATATTATTATTAAAAAATGATGATGCTATGCTCTTTTAGCTTTAACATCAATCCGGAGAAAACATTTGCACAAATGAATGAACAGCTGGCAAAGTATTCTTACTTAATTGTGACTCCACCACTACAACTAAAAGCTGTTGGAATTGAGGGACCACGTCTAGTCCTGCTCAATGATCGTAAGTTGTAGCTTTTTGTCATGCAGAATTGCAGACTGATAATATTCCAGACTCAGCTACTAGAATATCATCACTACTCAGTGTAGAACTATTAACCAAAATTTCTTTGTTACAGAAAAACTGGGTGTGTACATCTTCAAAGACAAAATGACTCCTCAAAGTATGGTTGCTTTTGATTCTATTACTGGAAAAACCACAAGAGTGAACTTAGATGAACTAGCTCATGAGTAAGTGTTGCTCCTTATTCATTAATGTACCTAATTACTTCTTGACATGCCATTTATATGATTTTATAACCATTCTTAATTTTCAATTTAAATGTATCAAGTAATACATTAAACATGTTTAGAAATTGGCTTGGGTTAGACATACTGTATCTTAACTAATTAAGCAAATAACAGTTAATGACTGGTCAGTAACTTTTATTTTGTCAGAAAGGGTAAAATGAGGCAAATGTATTTTGTGTTTTCATGAACTGCAAATAATGCATTATGTTGACATGGAAAATTATAGTTAATTGCCATCCCTCCTAGATTGAGAGATGTCACAGAGGACCTAACATTCAAAGTCACTAAGCCACCAAAAGAGGCTATAGTGGTAGGCTATGTTTATTATTGCACTAAACAGTCAGCCCTTATTTTGTAGAAGTTTGTCTTGGTTTTATTATGGTAGTTTTAAATAATTCTCATGGGATACTGAACATAAATGTTTGTTTTTTAAGTAATCACATGTCACTTTCATTTAAAGGTGCTCTTTGATTCAAGTTCTTCCATGGGCGAGGAATGTTTTGACAAAGACTGTGCAATGAAACGAATTGATGCCATCAAAGAAATATTCGGCAGCTTTGCAAACCGATGCATGGCATATAATTTTGAGCAAGTAATCGCCCTTGTGAAATTTGACTCTGGAGTAAAAACTCTTCATACATTTACTGAAACAGTGGAAACCTTTAAGGTACATATAAAAAATATATACTGTATATAGCCTCAGCAAAAAGTAAGAGACTACTTCAATTTTGCCTGTAATCAGCATTTCTGCATGTAGTTCCAGTCCAGTGTCTTTTGAATTTCGACAGAAACAAACCGCAGTAATAACAAAGTATTCAAAACATTGTATAACATTTACTGTTTTCACTGGCTGTTCATAATAGCATATATTTAGTGTTTTATTGTTTGTTATAAAATATAAATTTGTGGACCTAGATGCTGATTGGTCAATGGTGTATATGCTCCCAATCGAGCTATCACTCACACCTTTAAATTATGATTATATATTTCATTCTTTGCTAAAATCAAATCAGTACATGCTTAAGTATATTTCAGGCTAATAGTGAATTATGTGGAAAAGGGCATTTTGATCTAGATTTTTTTATTTTTTTGTTGTTTATAGATTAAATATACTACAAACCACTTTTTATTTATGTCCTTGTTAATTAGGAGTATGTACGTGAACTTCAACCATCTGGAAGAACTTTATTGTATGATGCATTAAATCATGGACTTCAAGAACTTAACCAAGTCAAAAAAAGATTTCCAGATTGCAAAGGTCGTATCCTATGCTTGACAGATGGCAATGATTTTGGGTGTGTTTTCTTAATCATACACCCTTACACTCTTAAAAATAAATGTGCTACCATTACAACACTTTTGGTAAAAAAGAAAAAAACATTAACCATCAAAGTTTCTGTGTTCTATTTATCTTGAAACACCTTTATTTTTAAGAGTGTTTACTATAACCATGCTGCTGAAGGTTCATGCTAGTTTAAACCTAAATATTTTTTTCTACAACAAAATGCAGATCAAAATCTGATCCAGTTCATGTAGCAACCCAGTTGATGACCTCAAAAACTGTTGTTGATGCTGTGCTACTTGGTAAGGTGGAGAATACTGTACTGCATGGGATAAGCAAAGTGACAGGTGTGTTCTTTTCTTTTTAGAGTTTTTTTAGAGTATGAAACACAACAGAGCAAAATGACTATATGTTCTTTGTCTTCAGGTGGTTGCTGTTTTAAGCCTGAAACAAGCAAAGCAGCCTTGCAGCTCTTCGAGATGGAAACAGTTTTGTCAATGGAACTAAGGAAGGAAAAGAAACACTCTGACATATCCTCAATAACAAAATTGGTGAGTGCATATTGTTTGTGTTAACATGTTTTTTTATGTTTTATGCAGAAAAACAAGTACAAAAAGTAATTTTAGCATGTTAAAAATGTCAACGATCAAAAGTTGTTTCTACTGCTTTATTTGACAGGAGGACCTTAAAAATATTTTTATTACCTGTGGATATGATGTTAAACCAGAGGTGAAACTGCCCCCGCAGATAAACGACAAAGTGACAGTAACACAGAAGTAAGCAGCACCATCTTAAATCACTAGAATCTAGTGTTCTAGAATCTCTTAAAAATCTAGTAGACCTGCATCAAACTATTGTGTCAAATATGAAATATCCGTTATGGTACTTTTAAAGTAGGCCAGACTATTCAACCCAGTATTACACCAAAGCGTGTATCAGACACACCGGTCCACTCGAAAATGCGTGTTAGTGTCACGCTTTGCCTTTTGTAGGTGTGAATATGACACGTGTGTATGAAGGTGGAGTAACGAGGCGATTTTCTAATGTTTTTATTAGGGATACAACGATATGTACGTTTTGGCCGATAATTCTTTAACATTGCAAGCCGATAACCAATATATGGCCGATATACAGTATCTAAATATTATTATAAAACGGTCAGTTCTGGTCCTTGATTCTGATTGGCTGAGCGGAGTTCTAAGCCGTTATAAAATACCTCATTATAAAACGGTCAGTTCTGGTCCTTGATTCTGATTGGCTGAGCGGAGTTCTAAGCCGTTATAAAATACCTCAATATATAACGGCTGACCGCACCACATAGCCTAAATATCATTTTATTTACTTTATTTTATGAAACCTTGCTAAGCATATGGAATAACTGTTTTATAAAAGCAATAAGCCCCGCGAAGCAGTGGGTTACAGTGCATTTTATAACAGGTACGGGGTTTTAGGCACTCCGCTTCGCGTCGTGCCACAACGCCCTTAGCTGTTATAAAATGCACTGTAACCCACTGCTTCGCGGGGCGTATTGCTTTAATATAACATTCCCTAAGATTGAAACAAAAGGCAAAACGTTGACAACGGCTTTTATTTGAAAACATTAGTCTTACATTAGCATAACCATTAGTTCTCTTTTTCCCTGAAAATCATGTAGCCTATTTTCACTAGTTAACAATTCAATAACCTTTAAATCTTTAAACTTTTCTGGTATATTTTCATTTAATAAACAAATTATAGATATTCTTTTAGCGCAACCCAGAAAAATGTTCTTAATAACCACATGTTTAATAGGTATCAAGACAGTAAACATTCAGACAGCGGTCTGATTCAAGTAATATGCTTTTGTTCCTATAATTTACACATTCATAAATACTGTATCTACCTACAATGTTTTGCTAATAGCAATAGTGAATGATCACGACAGAAAGATAGTACTGTGCTGTATTTTAACTGTGAGCAGCATGCAGCTGAATAAGTTAAACCAGAGGAAATTATTCATAATTTATAGGCTATAATATATTGGCCAAAATGTTATTATCGGCCGATACCGATAACATTTAAAATAACCATTGCAATTTATCATGCATCCCTAGTTTTATAAATAAGGTAAATAAGAGGTTACAAAAAATATAAATGGTGATGGTAGAAATTAGGATATGTATAAACTACGTATATAACTTTTATATTTTTAATTTATTACAATAAAGCAATAGCCTACCAATATGGTCACTTCTGTCCAAAATGAGTGGGAATTAAAATAGATGTATGAATTTCTGATGCCCAGGAGGAGAACAGCAAATTCTAAACCAAGGTTTCTCAGCTCTGGCTCTTGAGGTCCACTTTCCTGCAGAGTTTAGCTCCAATTTTAACCAAACACACCTGCAGTAGACAATCAATGTCGTTAGGATTATTATAGAAAGTTGCATGTGGGTAAGTTTAATCAAGAATGGAGTTAAAGGATTGATGAAAGTGTGGTTGAGAACCCCTGCTCCATATCATCAGCTACTTAAACTGAATGATAAAGGCTGTGATATAAATGTTGCCCACAACAGGGAGCAATTGGATAAAGAATCGTTTAAAGGGATATTTCACACCAAAATGAAAATTGTCATCATCTATTCACCCTCGAAGTTCCACACCTTTATAATAATCTTTCTTGTGTGGAACATATAAAAATATATTTTGAGGATGTTAATAAAACAGTTGTTGGTCTCCATTGACATGTCAATGTGGAAATATTCAGTATGTGAAATATCTAAGGCTATTTTCAAATATCAAATAGTGTCTCACATTTTATTTACTTTTACAGCTATTTACAAAATACAGCTAACTAACACAATAAAAACATGATAACATAATGAAAAACATGATTTTTGAAAATGTTTTCTCATTTTGGAACAAAACTCTTCATACACAACCACCACTCCCTCCTGGGGGGGCCACACACACACAAACACACGCACGCACGCACACACACACACACACACACACACACACACACACACACATATATATATATATATATATACTGTAAATATTTGCTGTAGTTTTGCATCAGATTTGCCAGTAACTTACTGTAGATTTACTTGACAATTTAGTTTTACACATAAACTTAACTAGTTCGGATATTTTCTTTCATAAAACAAGACTAAATACACACACACCCAAACACATTTTTTTTGTTTGATATGGTATTATTGCATATTTTTGTGGTATATTATAAAGTTTCCAGATATCACGTTGAAGCGATGCTCATTATATTATAATATTGTAAATAAACCAGTGTCAGTACTCAGCAGTTTTGAGCAAGTCACCTCCAAAATTGTATAAATTATATATTACTAGTTATTGTAATTTAAAAGTAATTAGTTATATTACAATATTACTCTCTCTGACTTAAGCGTTAAACTACTTTTGCGTTACTTTTCAGTTACATTTCGCAAAATAACCACAGAAGTATGACTACACTGCTGAAAAAAAAACAATAGAAACCATCACAGAAATTCTGATGGTGTCCGGTAAAATACTACTAGTAACCATTAGCTTTTACCCTTAAAATTCCTATTAAATATCTTTTTGTAGTGTATTTTTGGGTATTGTTCCAGTAGGATTTAATGGTCCTATATAGAACCCAACACATACCAGTACAGACTTAGAGACCATTGTTTCCATTACAACCAATAAAATTCCCATTATAACCATTAAATCTAACAGAATTTCTATGATGGTTTCAATTGCCTTCTCAGTTTGGTAGGCATTCTTAAATGCAAAAATGTTGTTTATTATTGTTTATTATATATCCAGTGGATGTTTTATAGCATAAGGATAGTGCTCATCAATTTCACTTTTTACTCGGTCGTTGAAACACAGTGCAGGAGGGGCGGGACAAATACAACATCAATCAGTTGGCACATACCTGTACAACAATATGTCTGTCTCCAATGCCTAGAAACAATACAGAAATTGATGTTTTGGTATTCGAGTGTCGATGTGTTTTCTTCGAAACTAGTTTGACAATACTTCTGTGGACATTTCGTGTCAAAGCAAACAACGCGCCTGAAAAACGTTGTTAAGCGCTCGCAACCAGTGTTTTCACATGTGTTTAAATCAGGGGTGTCAAACTCAATTCCAGGTATGGGTTGGAGTTAAACTATGCAGAGCTGCGGCCCTCCGGGAATTGCGTTTGACACCCCTTGTCTAAATTCTTCAGTGAAAGAATATAAGAGGCACAGTGAAAGCTCATGGCACAATATAAGTAACAATCACTGTCAGAATCACAAAAGTAGGGAAACAATTAAGGTCTGGTAAGATTATTATGGTAATAATTACTGTAATGCAACAGCCTAATGACATGGTAAGACGCACCCCCTCTGTATTATTAGTATATTATTGATGACTAATATTGCGTTGATACTCTGCACATTATAGTATTGTAAATAAACCTGCATTAGTAACACTAATATTATTAACCATGATGACTAATATCGCATTGAGACTCTGCACAGTATAATATTGTAAATAAATCAGCGTCAGTAACACTAATAATATGAGCGGGAATGACTGATATTGCATTGATACTCTGCACACTACAAACCAGCCTCAGTAACACTAACAATATTAACTTACTGATATCACATTGACTCTGCCCAGACTTACTTGACAGATCTGAACATCAGTAACTCCAATTTTAATACCCGTTAATTATAGCATTGACACTCTGCACAGTATAATATTGTAAATAAAACCAGCGTCAGTAAGACATACTATTAACCGCCACAACTAATATCGCATTGCTACTTCGCCCTTTGTAATATTCTAATTTACCCATAAGCACTTACTGTGTGAGTACTAAATGTAAATGTAAGTCTTGTAAATATTATGCATTATTTGAAGAATATGCTGCATAGAAAATAACTTAAAATAATATTGTGTATTTTAATGTATTTTATTTATATAATGTCTTTGTTTTATTTATCTATTATTATCATTATTATTATTGTTATTATAATTTCCTTTTAATTATAATGCATGTAAAGCTGCTTTGCAACAATGAAAATTGTGAAAAGCACTATATAAATAAAACTGAATTGAATTACATTGACCTACTTGCAGTGCTTTGAAGAAGAAAATTATGGAATCCAAGACAAGGCGCTTTTTGGAGAAGGACAAAAGAATTTTGGAAGAACTCAAGAGCCTTCACTTAGAGCCTCATCCTTTTTGCACAGTGCTACCTTCAGAAACAGATTTCAGTAAGTATGAATGGATAATAGTGTTTACACTTAAGGATCAATGATTTAAATAATGAACTCATGTAAGGCTACTTCACCACCCTGAGGGAAAGCTGATTTGGGGGAATCATGTGTAACTCCTGTAACAGTTAAACAGGCAAATTATTTAACTGGTGAATATTTGCTGTGCAAGCATAAGTGTGTAATAACTGAAGGTTTACAGTAGTATTTTACTGGTAATGTAATCTCCATATTGCCAAACTGAATTAAACCAGAATAAATAAAAAAAAACAAGCATATAGCGTTAGTTCTAGCAGATCGTGTGAGTCAAGCATGCATCCACTGATCCTCATCTACCTATAGAAATATGATGCTATCAAATATGATCAAATTACCCCCCTCCATCCCCAGCTCGACTTCAGTTATTGGGCAGGAAGTTTTTGCCCAGAACAGAACCACCGCCAATCTAAGCTGTATGCTAATTGTCAATCATTTTTGACGGTAGTGAACCTGACAGTCAACAAAAATACAAAGACGGACAAATTATATTTTTTCCCATAGATAAGAACAGTAGTGATATAACAACGCTTTGCTTTTCAGCCTTTTGGAAAATTCTCATGGAAGGTCCTCATGATACCCCATATGAAAATGGAACATTTGAGCTGTATTGTTCGTTTGGTCCTGACTATCCTGTGAAACCACCTGCTATGAGATTCTTAACCCCTGTATCCTTTTACACTGTGCACCAAATGTGCTGTCTTGACATGTAGCTGTTTCATGCAAGACCTGAATAAATACATCAGTACATAGGTTTCCATTATTGGTTATTAATAGATTCATCACTGTCACCAAATAGAAAAGGTTTTGTCAAACATGATTGAAAACTTTTTGTTTTCATTATAGTGCCTTAATTATTGTAAAGGTTTACCATTGTAATGTGAACAGTGAGGGAAGAATCTGTCACAACATATTTGACCGAAATTATTCGGCCCACATTACCATGAGAGAGATCCTAGACGCCATATTTGGGCTACTGATTGCCCCTGAACCAGAGGATCCTCTAGACAGGTATTTATATATTAACATTTATATATTGCTAAAACTGGAGGTGTGAAATTGTTGACATTAATACTTATACATAGTACACTGCCTGGCCAGAAAAAATCACTAATTGGATTTACTGAGTCTACGATTACATCAATATTGCAATGATTAATACTTTAGGTTTCAGTTGTCAACTATTCTTATAACCCTAACTAATGCATTATTAATGAGTAGCTTCTCATATCTTGAACAACCATGTCTGAAGGTGTATCGCATGGTTGTAGAAAAGATACTGTTTCAAAACGGCACATTATTGGCAAGGAGATTGCTGAAATCACTGGAATTAGGTTTAAAACCAATGTTTCAAACTTATTAAATTAAGTTTTATTAACAAAGTTCAGGAGGAACACCTCAGATAATCAGCCTAATCTATCACATCTATCACACGCTAAGACACCAAAGCACAGTCGCCTTCACCGTCGAGACTCCCAGCATCTTCCTACCGCTTGGCCGAGCAAACCATTCCTCCGATTCAGAAGTGGACTGTGTTGGGTCTTAGGCAAGCACTGATCAACAATGACATACAGCTCTTACGAAGGATAACAAAAGCGGAACTGTACAATCTCTGCACATCAAAACAAACAGGAGATCGAGCAAAGCTCGGAAGACTCCGAGTTCACCTCGCTCAACAGCGTCCACACCTCACACTAAGACCAGCCCTCTCCGGGCATCAAGCCGCCGTAGCAAGCAATCAGCGAGCTTAGGTCGAGCAACAGACTCCATCTCGCCTCGTGCCAGTCCTCCCCCGGCTTCTCAGTTCCGTCTTCCTCTTTCCTCTAATCCTTTTCCCTTTCAGTGGCCTCCAGCTCCAGAAGCCGATGCTAGCGTGAGCCTGCCTCCACTAGCAGCTCAAGCTACACAGCCATTCCAACAGCAGCAGCTTCCGCCTCCCCGTAGCTCACAACATAAGAGCACAAATCTTAGCATCCCTTCTTTCACTAATCCCTGTCTACGATTCTAACCATCAAATAGATTGCAGAGATTTCTCAGTCACCTTAAAAAACCAAAGCACACAAGCATCACGTATTTTGTCCTGCCCCGAATTTGCAATCGCCTTTACCCGCTACACCGAAATAATTTGTTCAGCCTTCCCCCATAGGAGGCGCAAACTAAACGATTACCTAGCAATCCTTTCAGAGCTTGTGCTGTCCTATGATGGAGGGCACTTGTACACATATCACAAGTTATTCTCCACTAAATGTGCAGTTCGGCTCTCCCAATGAAACCAATGTCCCTACTGGGGCGCACTTGACCCAGAACTCCATAGCAGAGTTTTTCTAGGCTGCGTTATCATATCCTGTGCAATCTGTAGGTCAGAAGCTCATTCCACCATGGCCTGCCCTCAGATGAACCCTTCCATTCCCCCCTTCCCCAATCCAAACCCAGTTAAATCCACCAGTTATACGCCCAAACCTACTACCTTCCCTCAAGATAACGCTCCATACCTTGCCGGAAAGAAACAGCCCTGCAACCACTTCAACATTGGCAGATGCTCAACACTACGCTGCCGTTATCTCTACATTTGTAATTTTTGCGGTGGTGCTCATGCCCATCATGTTTGCCCTTTCAAGAGTTACATGAATAAAACATAACTGCATTTTAGTACATTTTGATAACGAAGCCACAGTTTCATTGTTTTAATAATGGCCGCTCCCATTCACCCGCTCTGATGCCCCTCCTAAGACGTCTTATCTGGATCTCAGCATGCAACCAGTTTATTTTAGTTGCCAGACACATCCCTGGGGCAAAAAATCTAATTGCTGTTTCTCTTTCTCGTGTTCTATTCCAGAAATTCAAGTTGCTGGCTCCGGAGACAGACCCTTGTCCAACACCAGTACCTCAATATTCTGAACTAATATTTCTGTAACTCACCCTTTAAAACCCCTCCTCGACACATCCCTCGTTCCATCCTTCAAGCAGTTTCCCCTAGAACCCTCCAATCCTACTTGACCGCTTGGAGATGCTTTAAAGCATTCCATCTCTCCAACACGATACCATTTCCTGATTTTTCCCTCCTCTCCATATCCTCAGTAATTTCTTATCTCAATCACGTCAAAGGTCTCCAAGCTGGATCTATTAAAGGCTAAATGAGTGGCTTCCAATTTTTTCATAAACTTATTTTTGGTTCCCCATCCCCACGAAATAAATATTCTCAAAACTCTCTTCTCATGAAATTAATCCAATGATCCCAACCAACCTGCCCCAACTCCAGATATCCAATAACACTAGATATTGAACTCCCATCGGATGCCGCGAAAGCTCTCCTGATCGAGCACCCTCACTTTTCTTTCACCCAACAATGCTTTACCATCCGTCGCCACGAGTATTGAACTCCCATCGGGCACCACTAAAGCCCTCCTGGTCGAGCACCCTCACTTTTCTCCCACCCAACAAGGCTTTTCTGTCCGATGCTGTGAGTATTGAACTACCGTTGGACACTGTGAGAAACCTCCCAACTCTACTCTAACACCACACTGCCCCCCCCAAACCTTCGTTCGTTCAGTAGAGATCACTTTCCAACACTGCGAGTTACTCCTGAAGTGTCATGAGCCCCCCTGATCAAACAAAAATTCCTGGCCAGTAGGGTCCATCCACTGCGCTGTGGATGCTCCTGTTGAAGATCGCACGGGCCCTCCCGATCAGGATCAGGCTTATTTCCAACACTATCCTGCCAAATCCTAGTGCCATTTGGGGGGTCAATCATTAGCCTTTTGTCACACTATGGGATTCAATGGTGACCCAAAAACAGCTTTGTTACTTTCATTAAACAATCTTCTTTTGTGTTAAGCACAACAAAGTAATGTAAACAAGTTTGTAACAACTGGAGGGTGAGCAAATTATGACAATTTTTGGTTAACTATTCCTTTAGCCTTATTTATGACATGCTGGAGTAGGCTGATCAGAGTGTTGTGACATTGCATTAAGTTGCAGAAATCATGCCATAACAAATGCAAGCTGTAATTAAGCCAAATGTTTAGCGCAATGTTTAAATGTCCAAATTTTTTGGACAGGTAGTGTATATTATCTAAATGCAATTTTAGTGAAAATCATTTATACTAATTCTAAAAAAACACTAACACTAACGTTTAAATATTTAAAATGTTTTTTTAAGTGTTTTGGCTGAAGAATTCCATTCCAGTAAACAAAAGTATGAAGAAGAGGCCAAGAAAAGCACAGAAAAGCATGCAAAATCCTCTGTGGATGAGTTGGAAAAGGTAATTTTGAAACCTCAATTAAAAAAACTATCCTTTGGGAACTATCTTATATTGACACAGGCATATTTAAATTTATTTATTTGACCAATTAACGCAAATTCATATAGTTTTTTTGTATAGGTGGTTTACAACCACATTAAAATCAAAATATTTGTGTCAGTCTGAAAAGACTATAAGGTTGACAGGTTATGTCAATAAAACATAATTGTCCCCTTTACCTGTAATGGAGACCAGACAAATTGGCAGCATAGTGCATGTGCTTTTATACTGATGTTGATCAGGTCAGTTGATGTGCTCCAGCTGAATTCGGGTTGAAAATGAGTGTTGGGCGGTGCTGGAGCCTGGTGTTTCCATGACAAACCCTGCCCTCCACAGCCGCTTCTGATGACCCTGTGGAGATACTCTGGGTGTGATGCATGGAAGCAGGTTGGGGTCCAGAATATCGTCTCAGGAAACCCAGGACCTCTCCTCCGGGCCGTATCCCGAGCTGAGCACCTTGACTGAGTAGACGGTGGCATTCTCTATCACCAGCAAGAGAAGGGGATCTCCTGGACCTTTCACTTAGTCAGCCTTTCTTCTGGGTACCACCCACAGAGCAACCGACAAACTGTCACACCTAGAAGTAAAAAGAAAGCTTTCCATACATGTGAGATGAATTGTAGCCCACAGTCAGACACAGTGTCCTCTGGTAACCCACAACTGCAAAAGACATGATTAAGCTGATGTCTCCATGGCTGTGGGTAACCCCTTCATTGGAGCCAAATGACACATCTTGGAGATATGTTTGACTACCTCAAAGATGCAGGTGTTACCGTTTGAAGGGAGGAGATTGGTGACGAAGTCTACTCCTAGGTGTGACCAGGGACGTCAAGGAGTGGGGAGAAGAAGAAGAATGACCAGTGCCCAGTCGTTTGTGGGAGGAATGTACAAGCAGAGTCTGTTGGGTACGAGGAACAAAAGTCAGACCGGATGGACACCCTGGCGAAGCAGGTTCAGTTACTGGCTGTTGCTATCTCATCCTCCAACATCCACTGAATTGGGTTGACTATGAGCTTGGGTGGAATAGGAATAATTCATTACATTTATATAGTGCTTTTCTGGGTACTCAAAGCACTTTACATCGGAGGGGGGAATCTCCTCAACCACCACCAATGTGCAGCATCCACCTGGCTAATGTGACGGCAGCCATATTGCACCATAATGCCCACCACACACCAGCTTATTGTTGGAGAGGAGACAGATGGGTTCAGGATTTTCGGGGATCATCAGCCATGTGCAGTCTGGAGAGATCATCTACTTTTCCATTTTTGGATCCTGGAGAATAGGAGATGGAGGATTTGTGCAAAGAAGAGAGCCCACCGAGCTTGACGAAGGTTAAGACGTTTTGCATCTCGCAGATATTCCAGGTTACGATGATCTGTATATACAAGGGTGTTGAGCTCCTTCCAGCCAGTGCCTCCATTCCTCGAGAGCTTGATGGCCAGGAGTTCTCAGTTGCCGATATCGTAATTCTGCTCCGCCGAGGATAACTTCCTTGAGAAGAAGGCACATGGATGGAGGCAAGGAGGCTTCCCCTTCTGCTGAGAAAGCACTGCACCGCCCCCAGATGTAGAGGCATTCCCTTCTATGTCTGTCTGCACCAAGATGAGAGCTGTGTTCACCACAGCTGTGCATCTTATTTATGGCTGCGGTGGTGTCCAGGACAGAGATTTGTGCTTTCCTCATAACAGGTCGGTGAGGGGTGATGTGATGAGGTTAAAGTTCTTGATAAACCGGCGATAGAAATTGGAGAATCCATGATGGCTGTGGTTGTGATGTACCATTGAAGTCCAATTGGTACTTTTATGTGATCTGGTTAAGTGCACGGTCATCTATACAGTGCCTCCTTGATGTAGTCCTCTATTGCCTCCTGTTCAGTAATTGACAGTGGATAGAACTTTACCTCTGGGCACTGGTTCATCTGGTAGGAGGTCGATTGCACAGTCCCAATGTTGGTGAGCTGGTGGCTTGTTTGGGGCAGAAGACGTCCAAATAAGAGATATATAATATATAGATATATATATATAATAGTGCGCATTTTGTGTTCTGTGCGTCTGGAGTTGTGTCAGTGTTTTATGCGTGTGGGTATGAACCTGTGTGCATGTCTGTATTCTGTGTGTGTTCACTTTTTTTTACTTGTATAACTTTTTATACATTTTGCTTATAGTCAATATGTTTCATGTACAGCTGCTTTGTAACAATGAAAATTGTAAAAAGTGCTATGTAAATAAAGTTGAGTTGACATCAGCAGTGAGGAGATGCATATTTGTTGGAGAATCAGAAACCACCATTGGACTAGGAGGATGAATGGGACATAAATTAATTTACATGTCTTATCTGGCCACAGTAGAGGCAAAGCCCTTGGGTCAGTCGGCGGCTGCGTTCGGCTGAGGACAGACGGTCGTAATCTATCTGCATGGGTTCAACTTCTGCTTCTGGTGAGCTGGGGTCCTCTGGATGGCGAAAGGACTGTGTGCGCTGTTGGCCATCCATACACCCCTTCATGCGATTCACCACTCGGATAGACAGTTGGATGAAACGTTCGAGCCCCATGGTGTCATCATAGGCAGAGAGATGCAACCGTAATAGAGTGGTTAATCCCAAGCGGTACATGGTAAGCAAGGCACGCTCATACCAGCTGCTGGCTCCAAGGGTTCGAAAACGGATAGCCTAATCTTAAATGGAACTTTTGGCACAATTTCTCACCCATTGAAGAATCTCCCACCGGAATACCCGAAGTAAGCAATGAAGGAATCCAGAGACTGCACCACATTGCCTTTCAGCTGAGTGAGAGATTCTCCCCATTGTAAAGCACAACCTGAGAGAAGGGAGATAATGAAGGCAATTTTAGCACAGTGGGGAAACTGTTTGGTTGCATCTCTAGGGCGAAAAGTCATCAAGCGGAAGCCGTTGCAGCCCTCCACCGAACCAGAGCAGGGTGCCGGGTTGGATTGTGGATTGTTAAGGCCCATTAAAAGGCGTGCTATGCGAACATCGATGTTAACGGGATTCCAACCACAGCCGACAAATCACCAAGGACACCAAAATAAGTTTTCACAATTTATTAACAGGAATATAAATAAATATAAGGGAGCAATGGCTTCAGGGTGACCCAAGGCCAAAATAACAAACAAAACCAACTAACAAAGGAAAAATAAACAAATGACCTGATAAAACAAAAAGAAAATTACAAATGAACTAACCTAACTCTCTATCAAAAACCATTTTAAAGGGAAATCAAATTAAATGGCCATTAATAAGAGGTGTAGGAAAAATAAATAGTAAACCTGAAAAACAAGAAATCTTCTCAAAGTGAACTGGTTAAAAGTGATAACAAATAACCAGAGAATAAACGATCCTCCTCAAACTTATTACTTAAATAATCAGCAAGCAAATCTTGATCAGAAAGAAAACATCAGAGAATAAGGTTGGTGATTTGTCAACGGAGGAGGAATATACGGAGATCTGCATGCCACCACAGCAAACGTTGGACTGAGCTCGCCATGTTTGGGTAGCGCTGCCCTTTTAACGTCACCCCACCTCAGGACTCACCAATCAGGGTTCTGGATGGAGAGCCAATCCCTGCACACACACAAAGCAATGCACAAGAAAAAGAGAAAGCAGACGCCGAGAATCATAACAGAATGATGGGCTGTATGAAGTGAAGGATGGTGGTACTGGTGTTATCGTGGATGGTGTGGTGACTGATGGAGTTGGTGTAGACAGAACCCGCCTTACTGAATCCACCAGCTCCTGGAACGGGTCAACGCCTGTCGGGTTCATGTTGGTAAGGCCCGGTCTTCTGTAATGGACAGACTCAGACAACAAGGTAAGTTAAAACCACAGCAGGTGTATTTATTTATGTTCACAGAGAATGTGACCGGATAGCGGCCACACTCAGATACAGAGGAGAGAGGGATACTGTTCCAGGAGCTGGAGACAGGTGAGTAGTAGCCAACTGATAAAAGAGATCTTCAGGAGAGACACGGAACTAGGAGAACAACCACAGTAAGTAGCTATATTGAGGTATTAGGCATTTACCAATAATGGAGGCTGGGCAGCGTGGTGATTGTGCTTTATACTGGTGTTGATGAGGTGAGTTGCTGAGCTCCAGCTGGGGGTAATTGTGAGTTTTGCGTGGTGAGGAAGCCAGGGCCACGACACAACACGTTTCCTGGAAACAGTGTGCAACCGGGTTTGAGATACGTTTTCTCTTGTTTGGTTGGTGTGTCAAAAATATTAGGCTCTGAAAATTATTCAAAAAGAACACAAAGAATGGCCTACTCAGCTTCCATAGTTGCAACTCTTGCGTCATCAGAACAGGGTGTTCAACGTTTAAAGAAGTTTTGCAACGTTTTGTCGGGGCTGAACGCAGTCCTGGTGTTTTTGTGACACTTATTTTACTGTGGTGATGGCATTTGTGTTGAAGTCAATCTTTTTTGTTAATTTTATTTTTGTTTCAGAAATATGTGGGTCCAGAATTATCCAGTACTGTCATTCCTCCTCATTTAATTTGTCCTTTGACAAATAAACTGTTTGTTGATCCTGTGAAAACTAAAGATGGACTAGTGTATGAACGTCGTGCTATTGAACAGCATCTCAAGATGTAAGTTACTAAAAGACATGTGTTCTATATTCTGTTTTCATTTTTTAATTGTTTGAGTGCAGATGGTATCAGTAAATTTGGACTTGTGGTGTAATATGTGACCTGTGGTATGATTTCAGATATGGAAGGAAAGATCCAAGAACAAATAAACTCCTACGAAAAACAGATCTAAAGCCAGACCACAATACGAAAAAATCTGTTCAAGAACATCGCAGATTACAGATTCAGGAAACAGCTGTTTAAGACGATATTTTATATTCCATTCATATTTGTCAAATGATCATTTGAGTTTTTGTAAACAGTTTGGGTGGTTGGTATTTCTATAATTTCATGACATTCTATTCTTTTATGTTTTTTAATATGACGGTGTAAATCAGAACCTTTTTGTTTGTTTTAGAAAGTATAAATTAGCAATCCAAAATGTGGTCAGTTGTGATTGGATCTGTTAATAAATCAGATTTGAATTATCAAAGAGAAAAGAATAGCAACAAAATCTGTTGCCTTTGTGTTAAATACAAAACAAATTTAACAAATTATGCATTTTTGTTGTATTGTTGTCTTTTTTTGTTTCATTCTCTCATATAGAATAGATTTAGGCCAAATGATGCATTGAAAATGGACAGAATTTTTTTCTTTCATACATTATTTAATGTTTACTAAATTTCACATTTTAACCTCCTTCATCTTTGTGATTAATTATGCACTGTAATAATTTGGGTTAATTCTTTTATTTTTTGTGGTGTTTGTTTCTATTGTCTGTCTGTAATCTTAACCCTATCATACATTTATTGTTTTACCCTTTACTTTTCACTTTTCATTCAGAGGATATATGAAGAGAAGAGTATATAAGGTTAAGCACTATTGTCGCCATCAAAATCCATGAATATGCAACAAATGGCTTTTTGAAAAACTGTGTGAAAGGATAAAACTTTAACTATAAATAAAAATTATTGTCTTTGAAAAAGACCTTTGTGTATATGCATGTCTGCATACTTATCACAGTCTATAGAAGCTGATACACATTTGATTTGAACATTGGTAGCAACAACCGAATAGATTCATTTATATAAACCACAGTTGTTCTGTCCATATTATACCAAACCATGGGCTGAAAACAATCCCACATTTGTGGTTACAGTGTTGTTACTGCAAAGATATATGCAGACATTCTATGGCTGCACAAATAGAAATTCATAATTGACCCCAACAAAGCAGAATAAATGTCAAACACAAGCCCATCAGTATATCAGATCTACAGCTAAATGTAAGAACTGTCATGTTTCCTAGTCGTGTGTGTCTGTGCCATGTTTTCGAGTAATGATATTACCCTCTGCCTATTTCTTATTTATTCTCAGGGTAGACAAAGATAGTCAAATCTGTCATAAGCTATTAACATATATTTAGATATACTCACACCCAGTAACAAGATTCCTCCGTGGACTGTTCGTAGCCTACTTCAAAGATGTCAGTCAACAGACTTACTTGTAGTTTTATAACTATAGGTTTTATTAATAACAATTAGCAAGGTTACAATTAATATACTTGTATAAAATAAAATAAAAGCATAGAATCTGCAAATATCAATCTACTGCTCTAGCAACCTTGGTCCTTATTGTTTCTCTCTCAACTTCCTGCACACAACTATTTTTATTGTTTGACCTGTAACATTTCTTTGCAATGTAACCTTTATTCAAAGTAATGGAAATGACACTGGTAGAGATGCAGTGTACTGTATCAACCCCCTGCAACTATTTCTCGAACCACCAGGGGTTCACGAACCTCAGTTTGGGAAACCCTGCACTACAGTAACTATTGAAAACGCATGTAATATTATGACCATTCAGGCACACATCCACGTCTTTGTGTGGATAGATGATGTGTTATCCATGTTATTAGGCCTGTTTGATTTCCAGCAGCACGCAGTCCGTTCAACGGATGACTCTGCAGTACTGAGAGAGCGATTTAAGCATACAGAGCTTACAGTTCTCGATTCTCTCTCGCGGTGCTGTAATGTCACCGGGCCGATCAGTGTATGCAGCTCTGCATAAAACAAGCGTAGTGTAATGGCTCATACAACAAGGGCTTGACGAATTAGAGAAGCAAACACAATGAAACAGAGGGGCCAATCAGTGACCGAATGTGGGCAGCCACGCCTTCATTTCTAAATGTCTCCGTCTCCTCTGGGCTGAGAGGAAGTTACTTTCGCTCAGAGTGGTTTATATTTCCGGCTGTATAAATCAGGGAGCCGACATGCTGTCGAGACAGGGGCTGAGGCCCGGGGAATGGAGATTTCACCCCAAGGTGGTGGAGCTCATTTGGAGGAAGTTTGGTCAGGCGGAAGTGGATCATTTTGCGTCTCGAGAGACGACTCACTTCCCCTAGTGGTTCGACCTCACACTGGGTAGAACCTGCTGGGGCTGGATGCGATGGTTCAGCCGTGGTCGAGGTTACGCCTGTATGCTTTTCCCCCCAGTCGCTCGGCTTCTGGAGAGGGTTTGTCTCGAGAAGATTTCCTTACTACTGGTAGCTCCATTTTGGTCAAATCAGACCATTTTCAAGAAGCCTTGAGGGTTCCTCAGAGAATCGCCCTTTGTGAAACGGAGCCTTGAGTTTCCCCGGAGGGTTCCGCTGGTGTGGCAATGTGAAGAACCCCAAATGGCTCACTTGTTAAAATGTAGGTTTTTTGAAAGTTGTGAAGGATGCTGCAGTTCGGGTGGAGGCTGGCAGTTCATTCCACCACAGGGTAACCGAATGAGTAAAGGTTTTTGCAAGCGATTTGGTTCCTCGCTGTGATGGAACAACCAGGCGACACTCATTTTCAGACCGAAGATGACGGGGGATGTAGACCTGGAGCAGTGAGTTAAGGTAAATTTGCTGAAGGCCAGTGTCAGTGATTTAAACTTGATGCGGGCAACTGGCAGCCAGTGAAGTGAAATCTGGAGGGGCGTTACATGGGTTCTTTTAGGCTGATTGAAAACTAGACATGCAGCTGCATTCTGGATCATTTGCAAGGGCTAGACTGCATTGGTTGTGTGATGGCCTAAAATGGCCCCACATCATGAGTGGTAATGTGTGGACACTGTTGGACTTTTGAGGCAGTCCTGCATGTTCAAAAATTTGTACAGAGACGTTCTTCAAACTCAATTAGAAGTTTATTATCAGATGTAAAAAGTAGTAACAAAGCTTTGGGTTGTCAGACGACCTCCAAAAAGCCAACAACCCAGATCATTTCCTGACATGCATATTTATACAGTATGTGACGTCGTTCTATCTTCTGACCCCTGTTTTGCCTTTTAAGGGGTGTTGCTCTCTTTCCACCGACCACCGTGTACCACGTGTATCTGACTCCATTCCTCCTTCGCCAGTTTCTGCAAAACATGTTTTTGCAACACTTCTCTTCGCTAATTTGAGGAAGTGCCCCCTCGACACAGTTTCATATCGCAAGACAACATGTCAAAATACTTTCAGTAAAAAACACTCAATCATCTAATACTTTGATTATGCAGCGTTGCTTCTTAATCCTATGGTTCAATAAAACACATCAAAACTCATGATTATACTTAAAACATATGCAATGGATTAATTCATAACTCTGTGTGTGTGTTAGTTGGTTAGACTCGTCAAAACGAGCTGTGATGATTCTGCATGTACACACAGTTAGTTCCTCTTCTGCGGTTAAGCTAGTTTCCTGTTTTTCTGTTACAAACAGTCTAATATTAGACAGAAATTTTCACTGAGCAACACAGCAAACACATTTAAACAAACACAATGCAATGATTATTAATGAAATTCACTTATTGATTATATAGTAATTACTTCATACTCATATTCTGAATAATATTTCCCACAACACTCACACCTACATTTGCATACAATCATATACATATACCCATGTTGATTTGTTTTGTTTGTATAATTTTTCTGTAATAAGACAGACTCTGTTTACTTTTCATTACAGAACACTTTATTAAATATAAGTACATCATTTTAATTGGGTGCACACAATTAGTTTCCTGTGCTGTATATTTATGTTAATATCGTTTTCCTTTTGAGTTTAAGTTACAGTGTCATGGAGCGGCAGAGGAGAGGTCCATCACTTCCTGGTTGGTCCGTCCAGATAAAGGGACCGGCGTGCCACCGAACCCGCATTTAAGTTCCGCCGGCTGCAACTAACTGGCTGATTGACGGCGGGGACGATTGGGACTTCTCATTTCTTATGCTAGCTTCTAATTTACTTTAATGTTTACTTGATATAGTTTATCCTTTCTTATATTAGTCATTTAAATGATTATTTGTTATTTGTATCAAGTGTCAAGTTGTTTAGTTAGCATATGATTCACGCCATAAGTGTGTAGTTGGACTAGTCAGTTTATATAAATGTGTTTCTTTGTGTCATTTGGGTCAGGTCGGTTTGGTTAGCAGTACAGAGCAGTTTGCTCTGAGCTAGCTCTTGTTTTATTGAGCGTTAAAATAAAATCTTGTTTTTGTTAACCCCTTCACTGCTGCCTGCAATTGGGTTCTTACACGCACATTCGTGACACATCTGTAGGAAGTGAAATTAGTATTGGGACTTTAATTTTGAATTGGTTGAAAAGTGTCGGAGAGCGGCGGGCTGGCGAGATTGAGGAGAGACTACGGGCTGGAGAGAAGCTCCGCCTGGGGAGAGATCGCGGCGGTAATCAGTGCCTGGCCTATTGTTGTTCACGCCGGAAATGTTCAATAAAGTGAGTGTTATGAACATCCAACGTCTAGGCTGTGTCCTTGATTATTGTTCATCGCTGGAGACAGAACGAGCCAAGATCCCACGGAAATAGCGTCGGGTAAGAGTGGTTACACGCACATCACTGAACCCGCACGTTACACTGGTGGCAGCGGTGCTTGGCTTGATTTTTTTTTCTGTTGAGACACTTGTTTTCTTCGTATTGGACGGCGCGAATGTCGCCAGTTTAGCCTGCGCACGTGTATATTGTTTATAGCATTTTCACGTGTTATTTAGCAAGCTTTAATTCCCAGTATTTTGTTCTCTCTCTCTCCCTCACGCGCACAAAATGGCGGACGAGGAACCTATCGCTGCAGCAATACAGCGAGGTGGAGGTGTTGCAGGGGAAGCAAGCCCACATCTGCCATTTAAAATTGACCTCCCTGCACCTTTTTCTGGAGATGGTACAGAGCCATTCAGTGCATGGATACAGCGATTTGAAGTGGCACTTAATGTTTCAGCAATACCATTGGATAAAGCCAAACTTCTCCCTACAAAGCTTACGGGTTCGGCATTTGCATACTGGCAGTCTCTTTCCCCTGCGGTGCAATCTGACTATAATATGACTAAAGCTAGCCTGAGCACTGTCTTTGGACGTACAACATTCTTGGCTACATTTCAGACATTTTTGAATGCACGTCCTCGAAAGCCACAGGAACCTCTTGAAGTTTATGCTGCTGAACTCACAAATCTATTGACTGAAGCATTTCCGCAATATGATGCAACTGCACGCAGTTGTGAAATTTTTCGCAGATTTGTCACTGGCTTGGATCCATCACTTCAACTAAAAATTCATGAGCATGGAGCTGTGTCTTTAGACACTGCATTGAAAGTGGCCACTCAATGTGAGCGTGCGCAGTTGGCCATCAGCGTTGCTAACCCTTCAGCTGTTATGCCTGTCATGGTGACTCCACAATCGTCACCTAACAACATGTCAGCGTCTCACATTACTGAACTAGCAACAGCTATTGCTGAACTCAGAACCGATCTGAAGACCTTACGTCAGTCTCACCTGCGACAAACTGATGAACGTATGGATCGGCTCTCCCAGCGAGTTTCTAGTCTTCATGACCAATTGACATCCTCCACACGCCTCCAACATCCAACTTGTTCGGTTGTTGACTACAACATCTCATCACGTCGTCGTCAGCCTGATTGGGAGGAGAATCATCACTGCCAGGACTGCTACAGTTCTTCACAGCGCACACAAAGAGGTCGTCAACAACATTCACATGATGACTACTGCCCTCCTCAACTCCACCACGGCCATTCTGTGAATCATGAAAGACCTTCGAATGATGACTGTTACGGTCAAAGACGTTGCAGTTTNATTTGTGCCGACGTGAATAACAATCTTACTGAATTTACGATTAGCCTTAGCCAGCACATTTAAATTTGACTTGATGTCAGGCGCTCTGGCTCCCGGTAAACATTTGACTATGGTGGCTGGTGCCTATATGTTAACGTTCCGAACAATAGAATCACCGATAACTAGGGCACTTTCAGCAGGTTTCTCAGTCGGTGTGTCACTGAGCGGGGCAAACCTGTTCAAGACTGTAATCGGAACGGTTGAGTGATATTTTGTCCTGTGACTACGCCGTCTCACAGTCACGAAGTTTCCCAGCTGCGGGGGATATTCAACCGGAACCGAGCTGTGTGCGCTAATGTTACTATTAGTAACATACACGTTGTATATTGGTCCATATGTTAATTATCAAATACATCATTTTATTATATTATCAATCACACAGATTCATTTTAACAATGCTAATAGACATTTTTTAAACTTGGAAACCTTTTTATTCAGGTGAGGAAGATGGCGTTTTGTGTGGCTTTTGCACGCTGTCATGCCTATATGCCACTGCAGAGGCATATTTCAGTATTAATGTTAACCAGTAAACGATCGTTAATGTAAATGAAAATCGATTATGGGAATTTGTCTAAATTGACATCCCTAACAACAAAACAAGTGAAACACAATCACACTGCATGTTTTCAACACTACCACAAAGAATCCAGTGCTACAAGAGAACATTCTGTATATGTAGGGCTGGGCGATATGACAATATTATCGTATATCAACGATGTCTTGCAACTATCACGATGTAGGGCTGGGTGATATGTAAAAAATATTTTAATCGATAATCGCCTTAATAAATATTGCGATATCTGATAATATAGTCTGTTTGAGCCCCACCCCCACCACACCACCGCCGGAGACAACATGGCCAACACGCACCATAAACACACATCACTTTGGGTGAGCTTTATCTAACAGTAGCCTGCGATACAGTAAGCTCAATTTAATTTAAGGTTAAAGGTTTTGTTTTTCCTTTCTCAATATAAAACATTGCTTAATATATCAACATTGACTCCACACACCCCGCACACAAACTTTTTGAACTGTTGACCTCTGGCCGGCGCTTCAGAGCAAAAAACACCAGGACTTCCAGACACAGAAGCAGCTTCTTCCCACAGGCAATCTCCCTCCTAAACAGATAACTGCTCCTTAAGAGCAATATTCCATTTTCACTACTCCTATAGTGTGCACTATAGTGCCTTATTATATGTACATTTCATTTATACATGTATATAACACTACCTCTACTTACTACATTATCCATTTGCACAATACAGTTCATACAATCTGTTATTATGTATATTCTACTATATACTACCCTTTACAATGTCTTTTATGTTATGATCCCCCATTGTCTGTACAATAGTCTTTTATTTTTTATATGCATATTTTATAATCTTTTAGAGCTCTTCTGATTCTGATTAATACAGTGCCCTCCACTATTATTGGCACCCTTGGAAAATATGAGCAAAGACGGCTGTAAAAATATTGTTTCTCCTTCTGATCTTTAATTGAAAAAATCTAGAATATTCCAACATTTCATTAAAGTAAAACAATTTGAAGTGGGGAGAATATCACATTATGAAAAATATATATATCTTATACACCCTGGTCACAATTATTGGCACCCTTAGAAATTCTTATGAGTAAAATATCTCCTAAGTATATTCCCATTGATATTGACATTTTCTTAGCACACCAAGGTGACTAGAAACATGACATTGTCCATTCATGACTTCTTGATGCACAAGAGAATAAATATTAGTAACCCATGCCCAAACCCCCATAATCATTTATTATTATTATTAATATGACAAATGGAAAATTGCAGTAATCAGTTTAATTTTGGGGGATCAGAAAGCATTTAATAAAAATGAAGGAAAACGTCTTGGTTACGGATGTAACCTCAGTTCCCTCTCTCGACGTTGTGTCAAACCGACAGATTGGGGTTCGTCTTGAGAACCTATCATCTTCTGAGTATTTTGAAAAGGCCAATGAAAATTGGCGAATGAAATTTGCATGCCGGACTCCTCCCCAGATGTCCGAGTATAAAGGGAACATTCATTCACAGTTTGTTCTTCAGAGCCTGTGCATCTGATGAGCGACACAGCGATCTTCGGTGATCAATATTCTGCTGGAATCTACGACATGGTGCAGCGGACGGTCCCTTCCTGCAGTGACTCTCCCCTGCGCGTCTCGGCAGTTCCGGAGGTGTTCGAGCAAATTTCCTTTTCTAAAAGAGCAAATTTCTCCAGCGTGGCTTGTCCCGTTGTTCTCATGGGTGCAACACACTCATCGAGGAGGGGGACGGACACGATGTCTGCTTCCAGTACGCTGGGGCAGACGTTGTGGATACGTCCTGCGCGCACTGCAGGCGGTTGACGATTCAGACGTTGCGTCACGGGTGGCTGTGTTCCCATGGGACTCAGCCACCACCTCGTTTGCTCCCCGTTTCCGTGGCGGCAGGACTACGGCCCTGCCGTCCGATACGGCAAGCAGCGAGGGTGATATGAGGATTACTGTGAGTGATAATCCGCCAGCCACTGGCTCACGGACCGTTCGCACCTCGTCTCGCTCGTCTGACCGTTCCCCAGGAGACGGTCCCAGCGTCACGCGCCCGCCCCCAATGCCGTGATGTACCGGAAGTGCATGAGAAACTTAGTAAGACCTGAAACGCCCCCTCTGCGGCACGTTCACGTCTAACAAAGTTCCGTCACCCTCTCTTCCCTCGAGGGTGAGACAGCTAGAGGATACGTCGATGTCCCCCAGGTGGAGTGTGCCGCCGCAGTGCACTCCTGCCCACAGGCGGCGGCCACCTGGGGGGGCTCGACCTAGACTCCCGTCCAAAGCATGTGGGGTCTCGGCATCTCTGGTGTCGAGAGCTTACATTGCGGCGGACCAAGCTGCCTCCTCTCTCCACGCTATGGCTCCTGCCAGGCCAGGGCGTTGAGAGAGCTCCACGAGGGTAAGACCGACCCAGCGCTTATGCAGGAACTCTGCGTCGCCACCGACCTCGCTCTACGGGCGACCAAGGTGACCACGCGGGCCCTGGGTCGGACGATGTCCACACTTATGGTCCATGAGAAACTCCTCTGGCCGAACCTTGCGCAGATGAGTAACGCCGAGAAGGTCCGCTATCTCGACGCACCCATCTCGCAAGGGGGTGATTCTGTCGACCCGCTTGACAGTAAAGAAGCAGACAGGGGATTTCAAGCATATCCTCCCGATCCTCGACTCTGCCGCCTCGGCCGTCGAGTCCCGTGCACCGTCTGCTTCCCAGCAGCCCTGCTCCTCTTCGACGCCCTCCGGTTCTGGCGCCCCCACTCAGGCGGCCCCCCGGAAGAGACATCGAGGAGGAGACCATCGCCCCGTCAGCAGCCGCGGCAAAAGCAGCGGCCCTCATGGGAAGACACCAGGGAGATCGAGAATACCATCGGGCCCGACCCCAGCCATTCCACGCTGGGTGGTCGGTCCGGGACGCCTGCCCTGTCCCCAACGACCCACTCGCTTAAGAGTTCTCTCTCTCTGGATGTGTATCACAGCCGCTCTCACCCTCTACACGACGGTGTTCGGCAACTCGACGTTGCGTCACGGCGAGACCCAATGTCGAGGATAATCAGTAGCCCTCAGCACTCTCAATCGACAGTGCGTTGTGCTACATCATCGCCACGCAGGTAAGTCAGCAGAGCCGATCTGCACTGCCAGCCATCGAACCACCCCCTGGGAGGTCGATGAAGCAGATCGTACTCCTAGCCCCAGTCTCGGTTCCTGGGAGCCTGACTAGAGCCCCCAAACTGTCACGGTGGCTACGGGATACGATCCGTCTCGGCTACGCGACACAACTTACCAGATGCCCGCTCGAGTTCGGGACATCCTCTTACCTCAGTCAGAGGCTAGGATGCTCCCGTGCTTCGGGCCAGTGTGACCATCCCTCTGGCAAGCGATCGTGCTCATCCCTCTGGCCGAGATGTTCAACGGGTTCTGCAGCCTGTACTTCATCGTCCCCAAAAAGGGGGGTTGCTAGATCTGCGTACCCTGAACAGGCACCTACTCAAGCTGCCGTTCAGGATGCTCACGCAGAAGCACATCCTGGCATCTACCAGATGTCAAGATTGGTTCATGGCAATCGACCTGAAGGACGCTTACTTTCATGTCTCACTTTCGAGGGTGGGCATATCAGTACAGAGTCCTCCCTTTTGGTCTGTTCCTGTCCCCACGAGTCTTCACAAAGACCATGGAAGCCGCCTTCACTCCCCTCGGGGAGAGAGGTTTGCGGGTACTAACTATCTCGATGACTGGCTCATCTGGGCACACTCGCGAGATCTGTTGTGTACACACAGGGACCTAGTGCTCCGGCACCTAGTTCGGTTGGGACCTCAGGTCAACCGAGAAAAGAGCAAGCTCTCCCCTGTGCAGAGCATCCTCTTTCTAGGTATGGAGCTCGACTCTGTCTCCATGACAGCGTGACTGACTCAGAGCTAGCTCAGTCAGAGTTGAACTGCCTGAAACACTTCAGGCAGTCAGCGGTCCCCCTGAAACTTTCAGAGGCTCCTGGGCACATGGCATCCTCGGTGGGGGTGGCCCCCCTCAGGTCGATGCACATGCGACCGCTCCAACACTGGCTACAGAGACGGGTTCCCTGGAGAGCGTGGCACACCGGCAGCAGGTGTATGGGCATCACGCCTTTCTGCTGATGCACCCTGACTCCCTGGTCTTCAATGATGTTCTTGCTGACAGGGTCCCTCTAGGGCAGCGGCAAGGCATGTCGTTGTGATGATGGTTGCCTCCCTACAGGGTGCCGTGTGCAACGGGCACACAGTGTCGGGCGGTGGACGGGCCCCCGCCTGCGTTTGGCATATCAACTGCCTAGAGTTGTTGGCTGTGCTACTTGCACTGAAGAGGTAGCAAACTCTCATGCAGGGCAAGCACGTGCTGGTCCAGCAGGACAGCACAGCTGTCATGGCGTTATTAATCGTCAGGATGGCATTCGCTCACGGCAGCTAACGCAACTCGCCCGACGCCTCCTCCTCTAGAGTCAGCAGGTGACTGAGAAAATGATAGGTTCTCAAGACGAACCCCAATCTGTCGGTTCGACACAACGTCGAGAGACCGACAGAAAGGGAACTGAGGTTACATACATAACCAAGACGTTCCCTGATGGAGGGAACGAGACGTTGTGTCGAGCCTACAGATGGGGTTCGCTCTTGAGAACCTATCAACTTCTGACTAGTTTAGAAAAGGCCAATGAAATTGGCGAATGAAATTTGCATGCCGGACTCCGCCCCCAGATATCCGGTTATAAAAGGGAGACGGCGTGCTGCATTCATTCACCCTTTGGTCTGAGGAGCCTCAGCATCCCTCGACCGCTGCGGTGGGCAGCCAGCGTTGTGGCAAGAAGGACACAACGTCTCGTTCCCTCCATCAGGGAACTGCGGTTACATCCGTAACCAAGACTTTCCCTTTCTGTCGGTCTCTCGACGTTGTGTCGAGCCGACAGATGGGGTTTCTATGGAAAACGCCACAGCGCTGTGCCGCGTCACAATCTCTAGCAGAGCGACGCTGACTGGCCTGGGCGAGTCAGACATGAGCGCTAGCGCGAAATTGTGACCGTCCAGTGGAGAGGAAGGGGGTCCCAGAGCTTTTGAAGAAAAGGTGGGAAGCCCCTGCCACCGGCCGTCACGGGCAGAGGCCTTGATTCTCTAACAGCGAGAAGCCGCCCGGCACCGTAAGGGCCACTGGGTAAGCATTATTCCCCCTGGGGGAAAAACGCATCAGAGACCACTACCTACCGTAGGGAGGAATTAGTGGAGACACCACATGGTCTCACCATCAGGGGAGAACTCATGGGAAAACGTGCGGACTGAAGGAGTTAGCCGCAAGGTGGAGATCCACCTAGGGAGGTCATGGGATGCCGAGGTGGGAACCATTCATGAGGATACATCAGACGGAACCGCCCATGGGGGGGGGTTACCACGTCTGGAGCACTAGGTCCGGTTAGAGCTATGTGGTAGATAACTCAACTGTTCCCCGGCCTAAGGAGGCAGGGCTGCTCTGCCCAGCCTGCCCCCAGGAGGGTGCTTAGTGATGGATGGAATGCCTGTTCTTTACCCAGTGGGGAAAGAAGGGAGGCGTAATAGCCGCTGATCCCCCTAGAGGAAGGGGGAAGGGCCTTCGCAGGCGTACGCCCTACCGGCCCTACACGTTGCCGTGCAGGACGCGGGCTGACACCGGTTCCGCGCGTAAATATTAGAACCTCGCGAAGGTGTTGGGCACAGCCCAACCCGCAGCTCTGCAGATGCCTGCCAGAGAGGCGCCCTGAGCCAGTGCCCATGAGGAGTGTGCCTCACTCCTAATGGGCAGGGGCGATCTTGAGATCGGTATGCTGTAGCGACGGCATCCATGATCCAGTGCATCACCTCTGTTTGGAGACAGCCCTCCCCTTCTGCTGACCTCCAGAACAGACAAAGAGCTGCTCAGTGCTTCTGAAGCTCTGCGTGTGGTCCAGGTAGAGGTGCAGTGCACGTACTGGACACAACATGGATGAGGTTGGGTCTTCCTCCCTGGTGGGGAGCGCCTGCAGGTTCACCACCTGGTCTCTAGGGGAAGTGGTGGGAACTTTGGGCATGTAGCCGGGCCGGGGTCTCAGGATAACGTGAGAATCATCGGGCCCGAGTTCTAGGCAATCTGTGGACACGGAGGGTGCTTGTAGGTCCCCTACCCTCTTGGAGGTGAGCGCCATCAGGAGAGCCGTCTTTATCGTGAGGTGAGAAAGAGCGGCAGCTCCGAGGGGCTCGAAGGGGGGGGCCTCTTGAGGGGGGGGCCTCCCCGCCATCTAGGTCACAAGAGGGTATGGAGCGCGGATAAGGCAGTAGCCTTCTCGCGCCCCCTTAGGAACCTAATGACCAGGTCGTGCTGTCCCAGAGGCTTCCCAGCAACTGGGTCGTGATGAGCGGCCGTAGCGGCTACATACACTCCCAGTGTGGAGGGGGGGAGAGGTTACTCTCCAGTCTCTCTTGAGGAAGGGACAGCACGTTCCCGATCGAGCAACTCCGCGGGTCCTCTCTTCGAGAAGAGCACCAGGACGAGAAGAGGTGCCACTTATGGGCATATAGCTGCCTAGTGGCCGAGGCCCTAGCCTGAGTGGTGTCCCAACCCAGGGGTGGGCCAATCAGGATCTCCTCGTCCCGTCCAGACATGGAAGTTCCAGGGGTCTGCGTGGTATGCCGTAATGTGCCCCTTCCCCTGGGAAAAGGGGGTCCTTCGCCAGGGGGATCGGCCAGGGGGGAGTTGTTGTCAAGAGCCTTAGCTCCGAGAACCAAGTCCGCTCGGGCCAATAAGGCGCAACTAGTACCACTTGATGCTCCTCTTCCCTGGCCTTGCACAAGACCTGTGCAATGAGGCTCACTGTGGGGAAGACGTACTTCCTCTTACCCCGCGGCCAGCTGTGCGCTAAGGTATCCATGCCGAGGGGTCCCTCACTCAGGGAGTACCAAAGCGGGCAATGGGAGGAGTCCGGGGAGGCAACAGGTCCCCCTGTGCCTGGCCGAACTGCTCCCATATGAGCCGGACTGCGCGGAGATGGAGTCGCCACTCTCCGCGAGGCGTCGACTGACGAGAGAGCGTGTGGGCTATCTGGTTCAGGTCGCCTGGGATATGTGTGGCTTGCAGGGAGCTGATCACCTGCTGACTCCACAGGAGGAGGCGTCGGGCGAGTCGTGTTAGCTGCCATGAGCGAATGCCACCCTGTCGATTGATATACGCCACGGCAGTTGTGCTGTCTGACCGGACCAGCACGTGCTCGCCCTGCACGAGAGGCTGCAGCCTCTTCAGTGCACGTAGCACAGCCAACAACTCTAGGCAGTTGATATGCCAATGCAGGCGGGGGCTCATCCACCGCCCCGACACTGCATGCCCGTTGCACACGACACCCCAACCCTGCAGGGAGGCAACCATCGTCATACGACGTGCCTTGCTGCCCTAGGGGGATCCTGTCCACCAAAAAGGTCATTGAAGACCAGGGGGTTGGGGTGCGTCAGCAGAGAGGCGTGATGACCATATGCCTGCTGCCGGTGTGCCACGCTCTCCAGGGAACCCGACTCTGTAGCCAGTGTTGGGGCGGTCGCATGTGCATCAACCCGAGGGGGACCACCCCCACCGAGGATGCCATGTGCCCAGGAGCCTCTGAATTGTTTCAGGGGGACCGCTGACTGCCTGAAGTGCTTCAGGAAGTTCAAAACTGACTGAGCGCGCTCTGAGTCAGTCACGCTGTCATGGGGACGGAGTCGAGTTCCATACCGAGAAAGAGGATGCTCTGCACAGGGGAGGGCTTGCTCTTTTCTCAGCTGACCTGTGGTCCCAACCGATCTAGGTGCCGGAGCACTAGGTCCCTGTGTGTTCATAACAGATCTCGTGAGTGTGCCCAGATGAGCCAGTCATCGAGATAGTTAGTACCCGCACACCTCTCTCCCCGAGGGGAGTGAGGGCGGCTCCCCCGATCTTCGTGAAGACTCGTGGGGACAGGGACAGACCGAAAGGGAGGACTCTGTACTGATATTCCCACCCTCGAAAGTGAGACATGAAAGTAAGCGTCCTTCAGGTCGATTGCCATGAACCAATCTTGACATCTGGTAGATGCCAGGATGTGCTTCTACGTGAGAATCCTGAACGGCAGCTTGAGTAGGTGCCTGTTCAGGGTACGCAGATCTAGCAATCCCCCTTTTTGGGGACGATGAAGTACGGGCTGCAAAACCCGTTGAACATCCTGTCTAGAGGGATGAGCGCGATTGCTTGCCAGAGGGGTGGTGACCCTGGCCCAAAGCACAGGAGCATCCTAACCTCTGACTGAGGTAGGAAGGATGTCCTGAACTTGAGCGGGCGTCTAGTAAGTTGTATCGCGTAGCCGAGACGGATCGTATCCCATAGACACCGTGATGGTTTGGGGGCTCTAGTCAGGCTCCCAGGGACCGAGACAGGGGCTAGGGGTATGATCTGCTTCATCGACCTCCCAGGGGGTGGTTCGATGGCGAGCATTGCGGATCCCTTGCCAAATTAAAAAGCAGTGCTGTCTGTTCCGTCAATATTGAATCCAATAGGAATGGTGCAGCAATCTATGCGAGTAAACATTTTTGTACCATGCGTCACTATTGCTTTGTTAGAGATCGCTTGATATGCCCACGGGATTAAGTTAGTATTACCTGTGGACCTGTAACGTTAGTCATTTGTAATAATTGCAGAGGTTGTCTGTGATCTTAATCACTTGCGAATCGGGATCTCTGTGATTTGGCGGGCTCATATATCATTTTTCAAGGTTTTACCCACCGTTTGCGAATAATGGAGGCTGTTTTGAAGTGTTTTGGTATTATTTCGGGTGCTGGGTCATATCCATAAGTTACCGTGAGTCTCCCGTTTGTTTATTTGTCATGGAAACTCTCATAACATTTGAGACCCGCGATCGCGGTGATCTTTTGTCCGGTTCGCGATCACAGGTCTCAAATGCTGACAGGTACGGTCATATATCATTAAACGCAATACAAGTATAGGCTATACAAACTATACGCAAATCCTTGCCATCACATCCGGGAAATAAGTCAGTATATTTGAGTAAAATCATCCCGTGCGAATGCGTCACATGAAATGCAGATGTGGGGAGGTCATTTATAAATCACACGAGGTCCTCAGATAATGCTAATCTTGTGCGAATGGTGCTAATGTGTAACCTAACGTTACGTGTCTAACCAAATTCACAGAAGGCTCCAACTAAGTTTACTACGCAAACTGCTATCCAATTGTAGTGGAGTGGGTGACGAAAGATGTGTTGGGTTGTAATGAACCACGGCTGGCTTGTAATGAGGCATGCGTCACAACCACTTAACTATTGCCTATTGTGTGACCAATGAGCTATTGTTGGTCTGGTATAAAAGCCGGTCTGTTATGTCCCTTGGCATACGTTATGGTCCGGGACATGCTTCGTCTTTGTGAATCACGGCGGTATGTATTTGGAGCTGTAGTCGTTGGCCTGGCTGTTTTCTTATATTTTAAAGTAACTCTTGTGTAACTCTTGTGTGTTCAGTGTTACTTTCGGCCACTAAGTGTGCCGTGTGGACGTGACAACACCCTTTACAACGGTGTGCCTCTTCTGGGCTGTATGCGGGACTACTGTTCGTTTAGTGCGACAGTGGGGATGTACTAGGCGTAATATGCTGCTCATTCCCAGGTAAGTCTTTTAGTGCAGTAGGGATAGTACGGTGTATATGATTTATGTATACGTATGGTTCAGTGTGGTTTGCCTTCAGTGCTTCCATGCTTATGCTTTGGTTTGACGGATGTCAGAGTATCAGCTGTGGCTGTGGTATCAACTAAAGAGTTCATTTCTCTCGTACGAGTGTAAGTCACCTCGTAATACTTCATCGGATCATTAGGTATGTAAACCGTCTTTAGAGAGGTACCGTCATGTCGGCACACAAGTTCGTAACTCTGATTCCTTTGTTGCTCCTGAGAATAGGTGGGGAGGTTTGTCGTCGTGACGCACTCCTGTTTTCTATTACCTGTTCGTGGACCACGTACGCTGCTTTGGGAGGGGGCAGAACTGCTGCTCTGTGCTGTTTTGTAGGGAACGGTATGCGTGGCGCATTCTGCCTAGTAACTGTCCCTGGACTAGTCACATAGTGGAAAGCCAAGTCAAGTTAGGTTTCTTTTGTTATTTTGGGTTTCTTTGTATTTTGTTTTCATTTATCTAGGCCATCACCGTCACCAGAATTGTGGGAGACCTATGGTGGCTGTGGGTACGAAGCTGAAGGACTGAACCGATTAGGTGGTGATATCGTGACCTCTGGGTGGTGACGGTGGGAGTGGTCTGTTTATTTTGGTTTCTCTGTTAACCTTTTTCTCCTGGATTCTCTTGAAAGTGTTTTTGTTGTTTTGTTTTATTATTTGTTTCTTTTGTTTTAATGTGGTTCCTTTGTTTTTTTTGTTGCAGGAGCTGAGTGTGTCCTGAGGCGGGCTGACTCTTTATTGCACCAAGTGGTGCTATCTTATTGAAGGTTGCTGTGTCACTATTGCTTTGTTATTTGCTGTGCCTTGGAGTGATCCTGAGTGGTGTGGTGATTCTCTACACAACTGGGTTGTGTGTTAGCCCGCTCTCTACAGAATGCCTCGGCTCCTGATTGATTTGTTGATTTTGATTTGTGTTTTGTAGTTTGGGCTTTCCTGCATAATGTCTAATTTATTGTGATTTTAATGGACCTTTGGCCAAAGTCTGTATTTATTGTATTAAACGAACACTGATTTGTACTAGAACTCGCACCTCTTGCCTAGTCTCTCGAGTGGAGTGGATGTGTGTTGTCCCCATTTCCCCATTCATTTGGGGTGGTGAAGTCGCTACCACTAGGCAGCCACCTGGCTACACAATCATAGCAGTGGGCGTTTACTTCCAAGCCTTCATGGCGGAACGCCCATTAAAACCGAGCCTTTGCAGAGCCAGAAAATGAAAATGGCCTATTATTGATTTTGACGTTTTTGGATGTAAAAACCACGCGAACGTCATAAGTAGACCTCATACTACAGTAGAAAACAATAAACAAGCCCAGTTCATCACACCTTTAAGGAACATTCTGCAATCTACGATTTTCTATAAGGTTATTTTAACAACCGTCTCAAATATAGAATGTATGTAAATATGTATAGAAAGAGATCAAGGTGTGTAGAATCTTTGGTGAAACTGCTGGTGGCCGAATGTGTTTGTACATTCAAGTTTTGCATTTAATATGAAGGGTTGTTATTGTTTGAAGCAATGTTATGTCTGTGAATGTCACAGGTAAAGCCACAACTGTGTGTGAGACGATAGGAAAGGTCGACATCTGGTTGATCAGAACTTACTGGGATCTTGAGTTTCCTCGACCATTGATGCCTAATTTTAAATTTGTTGGAGGATTACACTGCAAACCTGCCAAACCTCTTCCAAAGGTAACGTCTCTGACAGACAGCATTACAAGACACTTTCTTTACCAATTATTAATAACTCATGTAAAACTGTATTTATGAATAGCTTTGTTATCATTTTGTGTATTTTGTATAGCTTTTATATTATTCGTGGTTCATTACTAGTTTTGTGTTTGAATCCTTGTTGTCAGTTTTGTTACAGCATCAAAAATCATGCAAGAACACAACTACAGTGTTGTAGAATGTCTTTGTGTATGTTTGTGTTTGTTAGGATCTGGAGGAGTTTGTTCAGAGTTCAGGAGATCATGGCATTGTCGTGTTTTCATTGGGAACGTTGGTGAATAATCTGACAATGGACAAAACCAATATGATCGCTTCTGCTTTTGCTCAGATCCCACAAAAGGTCTGTAACTTTCATGACTAACTTCCAGAAGCTTATTTTACCCAGTCATTTACTCGATAGGGCTTTAAAACAAATCATTACAAACATTACAAGCTTTAATTTGAAGCGAGAAAGAAAATCTGACAATACCATAATGTACAAGACTTTTACATGAATTTATGAGGCAGCGGACTATACAACTCATGAAGCATTGTGAATGATGTCACACACGCACTCCCCCCCACACACACGACTGTTGTGACTTCTGTGTTAAAATCCACAGCGCAAATGTTTGCAAAAGTTTCCTTGTGTATATTTGCACAGGTTGTGTGGCGTTACAGTGGGAAAACACCAGAAACTCTGTCCCCCAACACAAAACTCTACAACTGGATCCCACAGAATGATTTATTTGGTAAAGAAAGTCTTGTCATGTGTTCACTTCACGTTATTTATGTCCAGTGATGTCAGAGACATGAAGATTTGTTTAATCTCGTAGGACATCCCAAAATGAAGGCCTTCTTTTCTCACGGTGGGACGAATGGACTGTATGAAGCTGTTTATCATGGTGTTCCTATGGTGGGTTTACCACTGTTTGCTGATCAGCCGGATAATCTCAACCATATGAAAAGCAAAGGAGCTGCTGTTGTCCTCGACATCAACACCATGACGTCCAAAGACCTTGTCGACGCTCTCAACACTGTTATTTATAATACAACGTAAATTCAAACTATAAGCAAATTAGAGGTTGTGGGTTTGAGCCTCAAGCTAAACAAAACATGTAAATGGGTGTTATTTTTTTAAATCTTTTGGTCAAATCATCAAACGTAATAGTGAACAAATGTGTCTATTGTACAAAGTGTTCTATATTCAGTATTATTACACGGCTCGTTGGAATGCTCGATTCTGATTGGCCAGCCGCGACATTTGCACATTCATTATTCCCAAATAACAACCTCTCAAAACTAATAACACACGGTGACCCGGATGCTACAAATCATTTTGACAGGTACAGTTTAATATTACACAAAAAATAATTAAATATGTCTTTTAATAGCATACAGTATATGACATTATATTTACAAATGATTAAACCAAATTGCCTGTTCATGACATTTGAACGTCGTTTCTTACCTTAAAACCGAAAGTAAACAGCTTTTCCTCGCGGAAGGTCTGCATTCAGTAAAAATGAGCTAATCAAATATTTGAAAATCCCATTTCATGTCCTGTTTTTCTCATGTGGCAAGTAGCCGTGTAATAAGCGGGATAATGTACAAGCAGCCGGCTGTTATCACGAAATAAGCCCCTTCAGTGTGATACAAGACCCTCCGCTTCACGTCCTGATCAAGTTGACGGGGATTATTTCTGCCATAACAACCGGCTGCCTGGACATTATCCCTTACTTAAAGATTTTTTGTCATTCTGTTGAATGTTCTTAAAGATGTTGTTTTCTGTTTAATAAGGTACAAGGAGAGCATGATGAAGCTGTCCAGAATTCATCACGATCAGCCCATGAAGCCTCTGGATCAGGCCGTGTTCTGGATCGAGTTTGTGATGAGGAATAAAGGAGCGAAACACTTGAGAGTTCAGGCACATGAACTGACCTGGTATCAGTATTATCTACTGGATGTCATGGCCTTCTTACTCACGGTATTTACTCTCTGTGTTTTCATTTTCATGAAAACCTGCCGTTTTCTTTACTGTAAGTATTTCAGGAGGACTGTTCCTGATCGCAGAGCAAAAAATAAAAAAGAGTGAATGTACAATTTCTGGATAATGTGTGTTATGCTGTCCTGTCTCATGAGCAAAAATGAATACATGAATATATGTGTGAAATAAACCTATTCTCAAATTTGTATTTGTTGGGTTCTGTTGGTGGGATGGAAACCAAAAGACAGGGTTCGTACGGTCATGAAAAAGCTGGAACTTTCCAGGTCTGACAAAGTGTTGGAAACCAAAAAAGGTTTTGGAAAGTCATGGAAATTGTCCAAAGAATACCTGTAGAAAATAAAATGTTTATTTGCTAATTTTAACTATAGCTAATTGGTAAATTAGGTGATCTTGCGAACAGGCAAAGCAGAGGGAGTGCTCGCTGCGAGAGGGCCCCTGCTGCAGCCAGCAATGTAACATAAACGTCTCTGATAAATTGTGGATGTAAATTTATACAATGCCAGGAAAATGCAGATTTAATAATGCGTGGCTTCATTCAGATAAGCATAATGTATGGCTTCAAAGATATCATGATCTGGGATGTGCAAAATGTCGACTCTGCAAAAAATAGTTTTAAAAACTTTGAAACCCATCACCGGGTTTTTTACTCCGAGGAACGCCGTGACACCCACTGCCAGCTGCGGTGCTTCACTTAAGTCCTCCATCAAACAAGGGACCATTTCGGATGCTGTGTCAAGAAACGAAGCCGAGAAGTTGAGAATGTTAACGTGTCAGAAAGAGCATTGCTGCTCTGGCCGCATGTCAAACACTATGTCGAGATGGTAGAGAGAGGGGATGAACTACCTAATCCAAAGTGAAATCATTCGAGGAGGTGAAGACCCGAGTTGCTGATCTTGCTCTCTTCACAGTGAAAGTGGGGATATTTAACAGTATTGCTAGAGAAGTCAACCCCTTCCTCACAATGTATCAGTCTGACCAACCCATGCTGCCTTTCCTCACTGAGCATGTGTGTGTGTGCGTACTTGTCTGTGTACGTACGTGTGTGTGTGTGTGTGTGTGTGTGTGCGTGCGCATCCATGTGTGTGTGTGTGTGTCTCTTTGTCTAGGTGTGTTAGTACGTGTGCATATTGTGTGTGTGGAGTGTTTTGTATGTGGGTATGTCTGTCTTCTGTGTTTTCAACTTTTTCTTGTTTTTGCAGGTACAACTTTAATTATTTTGCTTATAGTCAATATGTCTCATGTACAGCTGCTTTGTAACAATGAAAATTGTAAAAAGCGCTATATAAATAAAGTTGAGTTGAGAGTTGAGTTGATGACATGTACAAACTGATTAAAGGTAAGGATAATTTTATTTAGTATATTATTGTATAGTTTGCAGTATACAACACAATGAAATGTATTTTATAGCATTTTTATATTTTCTCTAATGCCAGAGCAAAATAGTGTAATAGGTTAACAAAGCAGCGTAATACCAAGCTGTCCAACAGATAATTAGTTAACTTTAATACACACAATACAGTTTAGTGGAGACACCAACATGGTCTCGCCAGCAGGGCAGAACTCATGGGAGGAATGTGCGGACTGAAGGGAGTACCGCAAGGGGGAGGTCCACCTGGGGGAGGTCATGGGTTACCAAGGGAACCAGATCATGAGGATACATCAGACAGACCCACCCTGCTGGGAGGGTTACTTCGTGTGGGGCACTAGGTCCAGTTAGAGCTATACGCTAGATAACTCGGCTGATACCCGGCCTACGGAGGCAGGGGTGCTCCGCCCAGCCCGCCACCAGGAAGTGCTTAGTGATGGATGGAATGCATATTCTTCGCCTGGTGGGGGAAGAAAGGAGATGGAAATACCACACTGACCCACCTAGGAGGCAAGAACTCACCTGTTGGCAAGACTCAGGCTATTACCGGTTCCACGCGGAGGCTGTAGAACCTGTCTGCCAGAAAGGCGTCCTGTGCCAGTGCCCAAGAGGAGGCTACACCCCGGGTGGACTGTTCCCTCACTGCCAGTGGGCACGGGCGGCCTGGGATCGGTACGCCGTAGCGACGGTGTCCATGATCCAGTGCACCAATCTCTGTTTGGAGACTGCTCTACCCTATTGCTGATCTCCAAAACAGACAAAGAGCTGCTCAGAGCTCCTAAAGCTCTGCGTGTGGTCCAAGTAGAGGCGCAGCGCGCATTCTGGACACAACACGGATGGGGTTGAGTCTTCCTCCCCAGTGGGGAGCGCCTGCAAGTTCACCACCTGGTCCCGAAAGGGAGTGGTGGGAACTTTGGTCATGTAGCCAAGCTGGGATCTCAGGATAACGTGAGAGTATCACGGAGAGTGAGAGTGGGCACGGAGAATGCTTGTAGATCCCCTACCCTCTTGATGGAGGCAAGCGTCACCAGGGGAGCCGCCTTCATCGTAAGGTAAAGAGCGGCATCTCCCAGGGGCTCGAAGGGGGGCATCTGGAGGCCCGCCAGGACCGTCGAGGTCCCAAGAGGGTACGGAGTGCGGACGAGGCGGATTCTGTTTTCTCGCGCCCCTTAGGAACCTAATGATCAGGTCGTGCTGTCCCAGAGACTTTCCAGCGACTGGTTTGTGATGGGCGGCTACATACACTTCAGTGTGGAAGGGGAGAGATTACTCTCAAGTCTCTCTTGTAGGAAGGACAACCCGTTCACGATCAAGTAACTCCGCGGGTCTTCTCCTCGAGAAGAACACCAGGACGAGAAGAGGCGCCACTTAAACTGGGGGCAACTGGGGGCAGTTGTGGCCTAATGGTTAGAGAGTCGGACTCATGACCAGAAGGTTGCCGGTTCGATTCCCAGGGCCGGCGGGTAACAACTGAGGTGCCCTTGAGCAAGGCACCTTACCCCTACTTGCTCCCCGGGCGCTGTAGTGATAGCTGCCCACTGCTCCGGGGGTACGTGTGTTCACTACTCTCTGGATGGGTTAAATGCAGAGGTCACATTTCGTTGCCTTGTACATGTGCAATGACAATAAATTGAATCTAAATCTAAATCTAAATCTAAATCTAAATCTAAAAAAATCTAAAGGCTTACAGCTGCCTAGTGGCAGGGGCCCTAGCCTGAGTGATAATCTCAACCACCACCGGGGGGTAGGCCCATCAGGATCTCCTCGTTCCGTCCAGGAGGTTCCAGAGGTCTGGCTCGGATGCCACAACATGCCCTTTCCCTGCGAAAGAAGGTCCTTCTTCAGGGGAATTGGCCAGGGGAGCTGTCATCAGGAGCATTAGCTCCGAGAACCAAGTGCGGTTGGGCCAGTACGGTGCAACTCGTCGACTGACGAGAGAGTGCGTCGGCTGTCGGGGTAGAGAGCAGCTCTGCCGGCGATAATGCAGCTCAGCTGAGGGCTGTGTGCAAAAAAATGTGCTGAGGGCTGCTGGAGTGTATGCCTGATATTGCGTCCCGCCGTGACGCAATGTCGAGTTGCCGAATACTTTTATTCATTTTATGTATTCTTACTGCTGCCTTCCAGTTATTTACTGTAGGTATGTAAACCTACTTACTGGTTTATTTTGTAAGAAAACAAATGCCCTGTCTTTGATTTTAGTTTAGGTGTGGTACATTTTACATTTACATTTGGGCATTTTCCAGATGCTTTTATCCAAATCGAAAGGCAAATTTTAATATGATTTTTATTCTTTATTATGTATACATGGAATTTTCTGGGTCATGGAAATGTATTGGTAAAAATGTGTATGAACCCTGAATAGAACGCCATCAAAATCCTAAAGAACAGTTGGTAAAGCAGTTTTGTACTGGTTTTATTGGTAAACAGCTGATGGGTCATAATGGAATTTGAAATGGAAACTATTAGCTTTTATATGATTTATTTTAGCAGTGTATAGTTTTAATTGAAATATCGAGATTAAAACACAATATAGTAAATGTTATGATTTCTTTAGTTTTAGATGACATTTAGCAGCCATTTTATTTATGGCAAATATTTTAGATTTTCTACATCAGTTTGTAAGACAATCTTGTACTTTAAAAAATAAACCTTGAGCCAAAGCTCAAATGATTAGGGTTTAAGCTGCGAAGCAGTAGCGTAGCCACGAGGGGGCCTGAGGGGACCTAGGCCCCCTCATTTACATGTACAGCCCCCTCAGATCTTTTATTGCTTAAAATAAAAAAATAAGGAATTGTTCATTTGTTACTCTGGTTGATCGACCAATCAGTGCTCCCCGCTGTTTTCAAAGTTATTGATTTAATTATGTCATGTGTTGTGCGTAGCATCTTTTGCGCCAAGAGTTTAATTTATACGCTGCAATGGCGGGTGCACACTAGTCTGTTCTTATATATATTACGAAAAGATGAGCAAGAAGAAAATGAGTAGACAGCAAAAGATAACGATTACATAGCATATGACTTCTTGTAGTGTCGAAAGACTTTTCTCAACAGAAACTTTTCTCACTTTTTTTTCACTCCACATTATCATGTAAAAGGTAAGCAAATTATTTGACTGGTAGCCGCCGAGCTACTGCGGTTCAATACTGATCCTTACGACCTCCCGCTCTGCATATTTTGTATGCTTCTCTTACTGCTTCAGAGGTTTGCGAAGTGGACATAAAAGGCATTGAAGTGCACGAACTGTGACTACTATGCAAATCTCATGATTGCAGTTAAATAACACTTCAAATTTTTAAAAATATTTTGTCTCTATCAGTTAAAATAAACCTACCATAAAAATTATAGACCCTTCATTTCTTTGTTTGCAGGCAAACTTACAAAATCAGCAGGGGATCAAATATGTATTTCCCTCACTGTATAAGGTTCCCATACAATGCAGTTGACCAGCCAAACATCAAAGCGCAATTTGCAGCGATAGCCGGTTTTCCTAATGTAATCAGAGCGATGGACTGCACACACATTGCTATAAAGGCGCCATCTGAGGAAGAATTTGCATATGTGAATCGAAAACATTTCCATTCAATAAAAGTGCAGATACTATGTGATGCACAAATGTGCCTAACAAATATTGTGGCAAGGTGGCCTGGGTCAACCCATGATTCATTCATACTTACAAACTGTCACGACTGGCGTGAAAGAACCCAATTGCAGGCAGGCAATGAAGGGGTTAACGAGCAAGACTTTAATAAATAACAAAAACAGAAACAAAACACCCACGAGGGGGACAAACACAATAACCAAAACGCTTGAAAAAGACAAAGAAACAACTTCCCACAATGGGGCAAAACAAAAACCAAAGAACACTAAAACAACTCACTAAACTAAACAGGTTCACGAACAGGACAAGGCAAGGCTGAGACACGGGGTCAAACGAAACACATCAAACGTAGTACATCCATAGAACAGGTGAGCACAGTACACGCACAACAAACGTAATACACGAGCACAGGACAAAGGAACATGAGGGTATAAATAGGGAAGACAAACGAGGGATAACGAGCAAGGGCAGGTGTGGAACATAAGACACAAGAGGGAGACAATACATGAAACGAGAGGGGCGGGGCCAATGACGAGACACTGGAGAGAACGTATATTATTGTCAAAAGGACAATAATATGTTTCTCTCCACACATAACCAAAGGCTTTGTCATGGCTCTGCTACAGGACCAAGAAAAACATGACTAAATGAAGCAGAGCCATGACACAAACAGCATGGTTGGGATGAGGCTCCAAGCTGGCAGGGTGAGCGATAGGTGGCTTCTTGGTGAGTGATGCATTTAAAGTTATGTTTCTATATTTAAAAAATGTGCATGTAATTATTCAACTGCCCATCAGGAGATGGTTATCCACTAAAGCAGGGGTTCTCAAACTTTTTGGGGCCAAGGACCCCTTACAGGGGAGAAAATTTTCCAAGGACCCCCTTATACATTTACATTTACATTTAGTCATTTAGCAGACGCTTTTATCCAAAGCGACTTACAAAGAGTATAAGGAGCAATAAGCGATATGTCATACAGGAGCAATAGTGCAATAGGTGCCAATACAAAGTTACTAGTTTTACCAAAAGCTAGACCAATACCTGTTGAGAGAAAACGAGAGGGTTAGTGTTTTTTTTTCTTTTCTTCATCTGTCTGTCAAGTATTCACAGAAGAGGTGGGTTTTAAGTAGTTTTTTGAATGTTGTGAGACATGTGGTTGACCGGACCGAATTAGGAAGAATGTTCCACCAGGAAGGAGTTGTGAATGAGAATGAGCGGGAAAGCGATTTACTGCCCTTATGGGAAGGCAGTACAAGACGCCGCTGGTTTGCAGAACGCAGGGATCTTGATGGGGTGTAGGAGTGTAGGAGGGTGTGAAAGTATGTCGGTGCAGATCCAGTGATAGTCCTGTAGGCAAGCATTAGTGACTTGAATCTGATACGGGCTTCAACCGGTAGCCAGTGGAGGGAGATGAAAAGGGGCATCACATGAGCCCTTTTGGGCTGTTGGAAGATGAGGCGTGCTGCTGCGTTCTGAACCAGCTGGAGTGGTTTGATAGCCTTTGCAGGAAGACCAGCAAGGAGAGCATTGCAGTAGTCCAACCTTGAGATTACCAGGGCCTGGACAAGGAGTTGTGCCGCATGCTCAGTGAGATAGGGTCTAACCTTTCTAATGTTGAATAAGGCATATCGGCATGACCGCATTGTCTTTGCAATGTGATCATTGAAGGACAGCTGTTCATCAAATATTAACAGCTTATAATCCTCATGCCGATTAAACAAATGTTTACTGACATTTATACTCCTAGATGCCGTAGGAATTATTTATATTTTAAACCTTTCAACCTAAATACTTAAGGCGAGTTTCATAGAAATGAACTTAAATTGAATTTGAATAAATAAATGTTAATACCATTTCTATACTTTTGAACACAGGGTCATTTTTATTCAGATTACATTTTGACCTCACAGCATTCCTAATTTTCAAGTAACAGATCTTAAAGCTTTCAGAAAATGAACAGTAACAAGACCGGCAAAGTCCTAATGAACACAGTTAATTTTTCAAGTTTCATGGCTAAAGCGCTTTGAGGAATTATATAAAACCAACAATTGAAAAATCAACACATTCTCGAGGAAAGGAATAAATATTTACATGGTAGGGCCATTCAAGCCTTATAAGGATGACATATTTTCAAATTTTTATAAATATAGACATTACAAACATTTGCATTAAGCTCTATTAAAGTATTATAACACACAAATCAATTCACACATCACTCACATCAATAACTCACTAAATTAGTGAGAAGGATGAGCCTGTCTCTCACAACATAGTTTACCTATTCTTGGAGTGATGGTTGACAAACAGACTCGAAGATCATCCTCCTCTTGTAAACGAGCCCTGTACTTATTCTTCATTGCAGTCAAAGTGGAAAATGATGATTCACAGAGGTACGTTGTAGGAAAAGGGAGCAATATTTGCATGGCCTCAGCAGTGAGTTCGGGATACTCATGTGAGAGGGAGGGCCAGAAGTTTGCCAGATTAACCTGCTGGAATCGTGCCTTCAATGTCCTATCACAGGATAATTCCAACAGCTGCTCTTCTGCCTTACCTGTCAGGCCATTTGCTGTTGCAGCTGGTGCAAAGGGATCGTGCACCCAGTCCCAGGCATCAGTGTTCACATCGGAGAAGTATGAGCTGAAGTGCTCGCTCAGTGATGTGAGGTGTGAGGTCGCAACCTTCCTCACTGTGGCCACAGACAAGTTGTTTGTGTGGAGAAACTCACTCAGTTGGGGGAACATGTCTGTTATCCCGTCTTGTATCCTCCTTCTCCATAGGACTGTTTTCTTCATGAAGGCAGTGATTTTGTTGCTGACTTCAAGGATGGATGTGTGGCCTCCTTGGATGGAGAGGTTGAGGCTATTCAGTATGTTGAATATGTCGGCAAGATATGCCAACTTGGCCATACTCTCCGGGTCTGTAAAAAACTGTGCGATGTTGGGTTTTTCCTCTGTCATAAACTCTGCCATTTCTCTGCGTAACTCAAACACCCGCTGCAAAACTTTACCACGAGAAAGCCATCGCACCTCACAGTGATATAGCAGTGCGTCATGTCCAGCATCCATATCCCGGCAAAGTTGTCCAAACAAACGTGATTGCAGTGCCCTTGACTTCACAAAATTAACTGCAGTCACAGCTGTGTTCAAAACAGAGTGAAGATCTGGTTCCATGTCTTTGGAAGCGAGTGCTTGCCGTTGTAGCATACAGTGAGTCGCCATAATCCTCGGATTGACAGACTTTATCCGCGCCGTTACTCCACTCTTTCGGCTGGTCATCGCCGCTGCGCCATCCGTACAAACGGCCACACATTTTTCCCAACTCAGTCTCGCTTCAGTCATGAAAGCATCCAGCAGTCTGAATATTTCCTCACCTGTTGTCTTGCCTGGCACCTCCTTGCAGAACAGAAAGTCCTCCAAAATGTCTCCTTCCCAGGGATAGCGCACCAAAACAATCAATTGAGCTGCACTGGAAATGTCTGTTGATTCGTCCAGCTGAATAGAAAATTGCTCACATGAACGCAGTCTATCCAGTAGCTGTGACTGAATGTCAGCCGATAGTTCTTCAATTCTCCTTCTCACGGTGTCATTTGAAAGCGGTACAGTTTTGAGTTTGTTAGCTGCCTCTGTCCCAAGCACAGCTTCACACATTTCAACTGCCGCTGGAAGAAGAAGTTCTTGTCCAATTGAGTGTGGCTTCTTACTTTTTGCGATCCGTTGAGCCACCAAATATGAAGCCCTCTGTGCTTTTTCTGAAGTTGTGGCCAGGTTCACCAGTCGTGTTTTCTGAAGCATGTATTCCTCACTCTTTAGGCGGAAAAAATCCATTGTTTTGTCCTTAAGCCCCGGGTGCTTCGTCATCAGATGCCGCTTTAGCTTGGCCGGCTTCATGGCTTCATTAGCTAGCACCTGAAGACATACGACACATTTTGGTCTTCCGTCGCTGCTCTGAATAAAACCAAGCTCGAGATAATTGTCGACATATCTTCTCAGTTTAGCTGGTTTGGGTTTAGCATCACTTGATGAAGTGGACGGTCTTAAATAGGCATCCATCACCACTAGCTAGCTAAACATCAGCAGGAGCTGTGCTAAGTGCGTCCTGAGCAAAGTGATGCGAGTGAGTGATGTGTGTCAGATTTACGTGATACAATCATTTGAGTTTTGATTGGCCCAAAGCTAACGTAAGCGGGAGTAATTGGATCAGTATTTTTGTTTTATTGGCGCAGTGGTTCCCATGTGTACTTACGCAATTTTTAATGATATGGCATAACTTTAATAATTTATTGCAAATTATTTCGCGGACCCCCAAGCTATGGCTTGCGCACCCCCGGGGGTCCGGGGACCCCAGTTTGAGAACCGTTGCACTAAAGATGTGGCTGTTAACCCCCCTAACCAACCCACAAACTGGCCGAGAGCACAGATACAATGATGCCCATTCTCGCACTCGGTCAGTTGTAGAGCGGGCGATTGGGCAGCTGAAATGTCAGTGGCGCTGCCTTGACAGGACCAGGGGAATGCTTCTATACCGCCCTTACAAGGTGTGCCGCATCGTGCTGGCCTGTGGTGTGCTGCACAATGTTGCGCACAGGCACAGCATACCACTCGGTGGTAGCACCGCCAGAGGACCCCGACCCAGGACCAGTGTATGTGCAACCCAACCAACAAGCTATCCAGGCCCGTCAACATGTGATTGCGACAATATAAATGGTAAACAGATACAAAGTGTCTGACTTACAATGAGTGACTTATGTCTGTGGGTGTGTCAGTGATATTTTTCAGGTGAGTGTTAATTTCTCAGATGGCCCGAACGATTTGCTGTTGTGATTCCAGAACAGCATGCGTCCAGACCCGGCCAGACGGACGGGACTCAGCACTGGAAACGCCAGAGATGTCGAACACAAAGGGCCCTGGCTGCTCCGGAGGGGCGGACTCTGAGTGCGTGCCAGTGGACGTTCCTGCTTTTGCACCATACAAGTCTAAATAAACACAGGCACATGTTAACTGTGATTTGAGTTGTTTCATTATTAATGGGTACACGTATTTGCCATATATGCAATGGATACGTAAAATATCTGGTGTAATTGAGCTAGATTGCATGCATTTTAAAATTAAATGCAGGCTGGTGTGTACCAACGTTAAGCAAATAAATAAAAAAATTACCTTCGTAGCAGTCCTGTAGTAAATCCGAGTCTCCCACAGCAACGGATACTACTCCAGAGAGTAAAGTGTCGCTGACAATAGAGGCAGCTCTCTGCTCAAAGGGTGTGAGTTCATTGACCGCTGTACCACCGCCTGTTCTGCCCACACTTTGTCGGCAGTTCTCCGCTTAACTTCCACTTTTATATCCGACCATTTCTTTTTAATTTCATTTCATTCATGCGATTTTCCGATCCCACCGTGTTGACAGCGTCAGCCAAACTCTCCCACTCATTTTTTTTCTTTTTGTTATTAATTCCGGAGGACAAAGTTCCAAATAAAATAATTTTTCTACTTTCTATCTCCGACAGTAGCACCTCCAATTCACATTCCATAAATTTTCATTTCTTGCTGCTTGGTTTTGCAAAGGTGGACTCATTACCATATTTAAATGTATTTTAATTGAGGGAGGAGACAGAGTGCTGGGGCATGTGCGCTCAATTTCACGTTAATTGTGATGTACTAAGAGAATATGCGTGGGATCCTGCGTACACAGAGATTCATACATCTGAGTTTTGTGCGTACACACATTTACAGCTTTGTCCATACGGAGGGCTGGGCAAAAATACACCAAAATGTATTTTAAAATAAAATACCAAATACCTTACTTTTAAGCGTATCAAAATAAACTACAAAATACAGCGGCCACACCATGTATCAAAATAAACCACTGTATTTTTGTATTTTTAAAATACTACAAAATACTTTTACAAGGAAGCGTGAAATTTCTTCCAAAACCCTCCATCAATTGCCTATTTGATCTATCCCTTCACCATTACACTGATTTTGTGGATTAAGTAAACAATGTTTGATAGCAAAAGCTTTTCTCTGCCCAAGTCATGCAATAAATCTGACATATGCAACTAGCAGATCAAATATTCACATATGCCTGGCTGTGATCTCACAGATGAAGGTTAGTTTTACATAAAGTTTAATGTTTTACAGTTTCCAAATGACTTGTAATTCTATCCTAATTTAGTTACTTGGTGTTTGGTAACAAAGGGCCTTCTGTGCACCAGCAACACTGACTCAATGATGACAAACAAGTCATTCATAAGACAACTGATGGCACTTGTATTCATAGCAACTAGTTTCTCATTAATTAATCATTTGATTTGTAATCATAAATAATAATCAACACATAACAATATATTATGTGACAGGCAGCTGTCATGCAATGGTATGCAAAATCTTCCTCCTATTAAACAGCAACTTGAATAAAGGTACAATATTCAACAAGCATATTTATTCAGCAAATATTTATGTATCAATCATTGTAGGAAAACATTTTTTAAATGTAACCAGAAATATTTTCAAGAAGTATCAACAGAACTTCTCAAGGAGTATTAATCCAATTCCAACCATATAACAGAGAATACAACAGAGCAGGTATTCCAAAACAGTTAAAGGTCTAACAGAAACAAATTCAACTTATGTGTGAATGTGGGTAAGAGAGTAAGTTTGTAATTGTGTGTGTGTGTAGCCTGTGGACTTTGCCTTTAAGCACAACAAGTTTTTCAAAAAGTGTAGCATTTAGGCTTCTTCGATGGGGCCGGTTGATTAGTCCAGCAAAGGAAAATAAACGCTCTACTGGAGCTGAGGATGGGGTGATCGTGTTAAACCTCACAAAAAGTTGCTTGATTAAAGGAAACTGCTCCAAAGATGTCAAATCCCTCATTTGATCCTCAAAGTAGTGCAAACACTCCAGCTCTGCCTTGTTCTGAGTTGCCTTCTGGGAAATCTCAGCATCCTCTGTGAAGATGAAGAAGTCATCATCTTCCTCTGTTGCAGCAGCTGAACTTGAAGCCTCACTCTCTGTCACAAGCCCAAGATCGGTGTTAGCCTGAAGCATTAGTTCATGAATCCTTTTTTAACATGCCATTAGTGGGGGCTGACATGAATGTGCACGGAAGAGAACCCAATCGCAGACAGGAGGTGGTGGAAAACAATGACTTTTAATATTCAACACAAAGAAAAAACCCACGCGGGGGCAAAATAACAATGACACGGGGAATACAAATCACAGACTCGACAGGAACAATAAACTACTAACTGGACTAACACAACACTTGACATAAACTGACATATACTAGATAAACTATTACTCACAGATGGAACAAGGTACAAGGACAAGACCAGGCTTGGAATCAAAACGAACAGGCACAGGACAATGAACACGAGGGCTTTTTAAAGGGGAATACAAACGAGGGATGATTACACAGGGAGGGTGACGGGCAGGTGACAAGGATCAAACACTAAGGGGAAGCTAACGAGGGAACGAGAGGGCGGGGCTTATAGACTCTACACCGGAGAGAGTATATGGAAGGCCGAAAGTGCCAAAACGTCTCTCTCCACACAAAACCTAAGGCTTTGTCATGACTCTGCCACAAGACCAAGAATAGACATGACATGATGAGGCAGAATCATGACAGGGGCAGCCATCGAATTTTAAAGTATGGATGTATCACACTTGCTTCATTGACTTTTTCTGCTTCTGGCTTTGCTACCGTTTGGACACATTTACTAGTGCTCCGTGCTTTGCACTTCTGCTTTTATGCTTTATCTTATTTAAACACCAGCAGCTCAGTACAGTGCTCAGACTAAACAATTAGGAACTAAAACCAAAGACTCTGGGAAATACTTCAAAACTTTTGGAATGCTCAGCAACCAGGATTTTTTCTAGGATAGTGGTCTACCAGCTTACTGCCGACAATTGAAGGATAACTCCGCTGCCCACACTCAAACTGGGGTGAAAATGCCTTCTTTTGGATCAACAACCACCTGGTGCTCAAACTGCCACAAACTTCTACAAAAGATTGCAGTTCTCGAAACAAAGTTACTTTCGATACTGCCGTCTCTGCAGGAACACACAGCTGAGCCTCGCCGTGGACCCCCTCAGCATATAGCCGGTGAGTTCTGTGAACCCAATACTTTTCAACAGATTACAGTGAGCTCAGACAAACCTGTACAGATGCAAACAAAGGTAACTGAGGACACAAACCGTTGGCAGAAACAGGGAGCAAGACCTAAATGTGCTCGTAATATTAGACTGTCAAGAGTTTCACAAATTGCTGCATTAGCTTCATCTACCCCAGATATGGCTAAGACTCGACTAGACAATGTTGGTATTCTACCAACCCCTGTACATCTTGAAAATAGATTTGAGGCACTAATGAATATGGGTGAAGAATCCCCAAATGTGGTCAGGCAAAAATCTAAAGTGGACACTGCAGCTGGCAGATGCTCTGTGTCAAACAGGCAACGGCACTCTGCTCAGAAATCAGCAGAGTCCAATACTCTGATAGTGGGGGACTCTATTATCAGAAACCTTTGTAGCAGGACTATACTTACTTACTATTTCCCTCAAGCAATGATTGCTGATGTAAGCAAGAAACTGTCCAACATCCTGACACAACATAAGTCTGTAAATTGGATTGTCATACATGTGGGAAAAAATAATATTCGAAAAGAGCAGTCAGAGCTCCTAAAAACGGACTTTAATGAACTCTTTGAAATGTTTGGAAAACTGAAAGTTCAGTCGTTCATCAGTGGACCGCTCTCATCTCGGGGAACAAATATGTTCTCTCGGCTACTCAATCTGAACACATATGTTGGCGACTATATAGCTGACCATAAACTACGCCGCCGAGAGGCTGATTAAGGGAACCCTTTTGTCAGACGCGCTTGCTTGCAATGATCATAACTACGAAGACTTCGTTTCTGCTTTTCGATTTTATTTGCATAGGGAACAAACAAGAATGTGTATCCAATACATACATCCAAAAGTCGTTATAATTGCATTAGAAGCTTGGTAGCGGTCAACAAAAAATAAGCCTTTCCCCGTCACCCCCTCTCTCTATTCATCCTAAACACACAGGTGAACAGAGGATATACTTTTCCCACTTCTGTTCCCACCAGGTGCCGTAATCAACATAAATCACTTATGTTCACAATGAATGTGTTCGAAAACCATACCTGGCACCAACATTCCGGCCCCTAATTATTACAGTTAATACACAATAATAATTACATATACATAACACAAGCAGTGGAATACACAAAATATATATACAGGTGCTGGTCATATAATTAGAATATCATCAAAAAGTTGATTTATTTCACTAATTCCATTCAAAAAGTGAAACTTGTATATTATATTCATTCATTACACACAGACTGATATATTTCAAATGTTTATTTCTTTTAATGTGATGATTATAACTGACAACTAATGAAAATCCCAAATTTATGGAGATGCAGATTTCATTTTCCAACAGGACTTGGCACCTGCACACAGTGCCAAAGCTACCAGTACCTGGTTTACGGACCATGGTATCCCTGTTCTTAATTGGCCAGCAAACTCGCCTGACCTTAACCCCATAGGAAATCTATGGGGTATTGTGAAGAGGAAGATGCGATATGCCAGACCCAACAATCAAACATCTCATTTTAGGAAGAGCATTACTGGAAACAGTGAATCTCTGGCCACTGTCTGAGTCACAAATCTTATTTATACAAAACCAGATACCTGTTTATTTTTTCAGTTTCAGAAGAGTTTTCAATTCACTATCAGAGCAACCTGGGCTCTCATAACACCTGAGCAGTGCCACAGACTGATCCACTCCATGCCACGCCGCATTGCTGCAGTAATTCAGGCAAAAAAAGCCCCAACTAAGTATTGAGTGCTGTACATGCTCATACTTTTCATGTTCATACTTTTCAGTTGGCCAAGATTTCTAAAAATCCTTTCTTTGTATTGGTTTTAAGTAATATTCTAATTTTCTGAGATACTGAATTTGGGATTTTCATTAGTTGTCAGTTATAATCATCAAATTAAAAGAAATAAACATTTGAAATATATCAGTCTGTGTGTAATGAATGAATATAATATACAAGTTTCACTTTTTGAATGGAATTAGTGAAATAAATCAACTTTTTGATGATATTCTAATTATATGACCAGCACCTGTATATACATACATACACACCCACAAGTCAAAATTAAGTGAGTTTTTGCTTTAAACAAGCAACATGAAGGACACAACGTCTCGTTCCCTCCATCAGGGAACAGAGGTTACATCCGTAACCAAGATGTTCCCTTTCTGTCGGTCTCTCGACGTTGTGTCGAACCTACAGATGGGGTTCCTGTAGAATTGGAACTAGAAAACACTACTTCAGGACTGTAGGAGATGGTACACTTTATCCTGGTGGACCGATTAGAGTCCAAGAACTGAGTCAAACACCGTTCTGATCTTGCTGATTATTTAATGTAAATGTGTGTGTGTGTGGTCTGTACAAATAAAACAACATACATACATATAGGTTACAATAAGTATACAGTACATCAAGTACAACATAACACAACACTGCAGTACAGTATAACATACTATACAATGATGTGACATGTAGTATAATAATACTGCTCAATGCTTGTAAATGCAGTTCGAACATGATACTTCCAGAAAATACAATTAGCACTGAGCAACGTAATGACGTGGGGTATTAAATCCGCCTGTATTTAAGTAACTGTTCAACTTAAACCTCCATATCAACAACAATGTGAGACAGATTCAAATAATAATATACATGATAAGAAACGCTACGTTTAAACCGAACATAGGAACAACATAATTAAGGCGACCACCCACACTGACGGGAAACCCACGAAAAGAAATGCGCATATAATAACACTCGACACATGCGGTTAATATAGAAAATATAAATCACCCTAACGGTGATATCTTGTAGGATTATCACCTGAACATACTCTTGAATGTATATGTATAATAAATTACTCACTTTGTTTGATGCACGCACACTATGTAACATAAGCGCGGCTCGCAGGTTTCTCGCACCTCCTCAATACTTCCACCTGCGTCATCTCTTGCAGCACACTCTTAAAGGGGCTGTGCATGCAAGCTGTTTATACAGTTCCTATGGAAAACACCACGGTGCTGTGCCACGTCACAATCTCTAGCGAAGCGACGCTGACTGGCATGGGCATGTCAGACGTGAGCGCGAAATTGTAACCGTCCATTGGAGAGGAAGGGGCACCCAGAGCTTTGGAAGGTGGGGAGCCCCTGCCACCAGCAGAGGCCTTGTTTCTCTAACAGCGAGAAGCCACCCAGCACCGTAAGGGCCACTGGGGAAGCGTTATTTCCTCACTGAGAAAACGTGCTACAGAGACCACTTCCTACCGTAGGGAGGAAGAACTCATGGGAGGAATGTGTGGACTGAAGGAGTTTACCGCAAGGTGGAGGTCCACCTAGGGAAGGTCATGGATTGCCAAGGTGGGAACCAATCATGAGGATACATCAGACGGAACAGCCCTGCTGGGGGGTTACTGTCTGGAGCAGTAGGTCCGGTTAGAGCTATGCGTAGATAACTCAGCTGGTACCCGGCCTAAGGGGGCAGGGCTGCCCTGCCCAGCCCGCCCGCAGGAGGTGCTTAGTGATGGATGGAATGCCTGTTCTTCACCCAGTGGCGGAAGAAGGGAGGCGAAAATAGCACGCTGACCATCCAGGGGCCAGACATGGAGGTTCCAGAGGTCTGGCCTGGGATGCCATAACGTGCCCTTCCCCTGGAAAAGCAGTTCCTTCGTCAGGGGAATCGGCCCTGGGGAGGAGATCAGCTCTGCTGACTTACCTGCCCGGCGATAATGCAGCTCAGCGCACGTCGAACTGAGAGTGCTGAGGGCTGCTGGAGTGTATGCCCGATATTGCGTCTCACCGTGACGCAATGTCGAGTTGCCAAACACCGTCCTCTGGAGGCTGAGAGCGGCTGAGGAAAAACCCAGAGGGAGAGAGAGGGAACTCAGAATATGGGCGCAAGGCCCCCAAAGGGGCCCAGCAGGTGCTGGGATGGAGCAGGAACCGTCCAAGACCGACCAACCAGCAATGGAATGGCTGGGGTCGGGCCCGGTGTGGTCTCGATCTCCCTGGATTTGTTCCGTCAGGGCCGCTCTGCAGCGGCTGGTGATGGGACAGTGGTCTCCTCCTCTACGTCTTCTCCCGGGGGGCTGCCTGGGTAGGGGGCGCCGGAGCCGGATTTGTCATCGAAGAGGGCCGGGGCTGCTGGCGAACAGACGCCGCACGGGACCTCGACGGCCGATGGGTGGCCGGGTCGCGGCAGGCAATCCCCCGGGGGGCTAGGCCTGCTTCTTCACTGCCGAGAACTCGTCGTGTCCATCCCCGTCCTCTATGAGAGTGTGGCACCCATGAGAACAGCGGGACATGCCACGCTGGAGAAATTTGCTCTTTTAGAAAATAAACACCTCTGGAACTGCTGAGACGCCCAGGGGAAGTCACTGCCGAGGGACAATCCGCTGCACCACGTCGTAAGGATCCAGCAATTTGAGAGTCTTGTCGTCAGATGCGAAGGCTCCGAAGAACAAAAGGTTAATGAATGCAGCACGCATTTTTCCATTTTATACCCGGATATCCGGGGTGGAGTCCGGCATGCAAATTTCATTTGCCAAATTTCATTGGCCTTTTCAAAACTAGTCAGATGATGATAGGTTCTCAAGGCAAACCCCATCTGTCGGTTTGACACAACGTCGAGAGACCGACAGAAAGGGAACGAAATAGTAGCAGGCCGTTGCTAAGAAGAAGAAACAGGTTTGTTTTAATGCACTCTATTGGCTTACAGCTGTAATGGCGTTGTGGAGAGTAGATGAACCTGAAAGCGGAAATTCTAAGCTTTACATAGATACCAAATTTGAGTGGGTAATTGCCAAAGAGCGCGCAGCAGCAAGTGAAGTTTGTAGGTGGCCATTTTTTTCTCTGCTGCATCCACTCACAAAAAGAAAGTTTTTATATATTTATGATAGGAAATTTACAAAATATCTTTATGGAAAATTATATTTACTTACTATCCTATTGATTTTGGCATAAAAAATAGACAATTTTGACCCATACAATGTATTTTTTGGCTATTGCCACAAGTATACCCCTGCTACTTATGACTGGTTTTGTAGTCCAGGGTCACAATTAAGTTGTGAAATCAGCTTCACATTCTCTACACCAAGTATAGCTTTAATCCACCCAGTTTTATTTTGAGCCCTAAATTTTTTTTAATGTTAAGTATGGTGGGAATAGTGTAAGGCTCCACAAGCTGATGGAAGGACGATGCCACACTGGGAACTGAAGGAGACTGGTGATGGTTTATTGTAGGGAGGAACAGGTGAACAGGAGACAGGTAAACAAATCCAAAACAACGGGTAACACCCACGGGTACATAAATCCACAAACAACAGGTAACATCCACGGGCAACTTAATTCACAAACACCGGGTAAACATCCACGGGTAAGTAATAGAAGGTCCGAGCTAGAACAAAACATACTACAACTATTATACATCTAGACCTGACGAAGAACAGAACAAAACACAAGGAATATAAAGAGTCCAGGGAATGACGATCAGGTGTGGGTGCAATCATGAGTCTCAGGTGCGGGTGTAATCAAAGATGGTTATGAACTGGTGCAAAGGATTATGGGGAGTGTAGTCTGTGACTGTTAAAGGTGCGGTGAATAAGAGTCCATGGAGTGAAAACACGGGGAAAGCTGGCAGGGGAACACAAGGGGTCAGACAGGACCGTTACAAATAGTTCCATTTTAGTACATCTTAACACATTCAGTTTAACTAATTAACTTAAGGAATATTTAAGAAGATCTTTATTAACTTGAGCTTCAAAATCTCATCTATTCACTCCCATGCTAAAGCTTGGAAGACCGAGGATATGTGGTATTACAGCTCCGACTGCATTATTCTGAAAGAGGAAAGTCAGATACAAATAGGATGCCTTGAGGGTGAGCAAAACATCGGGTAAATGTTTTTTTGGGTGAAATATCCCTTTAATTTAGTTAGCCATAAGACATGAGAAAAAAAGTAATTGGACATAAGAACAGAACAATTTTGTGTCAACATTTATTATCAAATGTATATATAGATTACATAAGAGATTTAAAGTCTGAAACTGACCATCATCAATGTTTAAATAATAATCAAAGCCATACAAGTTTCAGAGTTCTTGTTAGCACTAAGACCTAGAGCAACACTTACTAGATATACACCTGCTACTTTAGTGGCTATTGTCCAAACAACTAGCGCTTCATACTACAAAACAAACAAATAACAGAAATTCACGAGATAAAAAAGAGAAAGTGTTTGCTAAAGTAACCATTAATTGAAATGTAATAATTTAATAGTAGTTTTCAAATTAAATAGAAGCCAATTAGCCTCGTGGGCAAGTGCTCCAACATTGTTGTGGTTTAACTCCTACTAATAGTTTGGGTGTAATTCTGAATAGATGTTTGAAAGTATGCAGCAGTGTTCTTCTTGGGCTGAAATAACATGATGTAAGATTTTGGTATGAAATAGCTTATGAAAATTCCATATATACTCAATATCTGGGTCAATGCATTCAAAAGCAGGATGTATTTGCCTTTGACAAAAACATATGCTGTGAAGTATAAAATCCAGACCACAATGAAAAAAACTATACTGAAGGTAATTGATTTGGCCTCATTGTAATTTTTCGGTAAATCTCTGGCCATGTAAGAAAAGTAGATACACAGGAAACCAAGAAACCAACTAATAAACACAACAATGATAAGGGGTACAGCGTGCCCCCTTTCACAGACAAGCAAAATCTGGTCTTTAAACGTAACAAAGTCCCTGGAGGGTTTGGTGGGCAGCACTGTGATCCATATAACACAAACAATTAAATAAAAGGCAGAAAATGAGGCCACAAAAAGCCACTGGCCATTGTACTTCACCCACAGCCTGTGCACATTAGGGAACTCTGCAGCCATTTTGAAGACACAAACTATTTGAAAGGCACGAACAGTCAAACAAGAGAGAGAAACAGTGTAGAAAAACACATACAGGAAATTTCTCAAGTGACAAGTTACATGTGTGGGTTGTTCAAAGAAGAAAAACATACCTAGGCAAGAGATAATCAAACTTGCTAACATCAGGAAACACATGCTGCCACCTGCAGACCTCACTACTGGTGTGTTATAATTGTGAGCAAAAATGAATAACGTGAACATAAGCAGAGTAATCAAGCATGCAGTAGAAGATATAACACCAATGGAGCCGATTTCTGTGACCTGAAGATAGACGACGGAACGTGTCTTACAAGCCATGCTGCGCTCATCAGACCATTCGCTCTCTCCACATGGAAAACAGGTAAAAGGGTCTCCTAGAATAGCATAATAATATGAATGCTTAGTAATACAGACTAGGGGTTGGACAAAAATATTCTACTAATCGACATTAATGCTCTGACGTGACATCTAAAGCTTAATGTCAACTAGTCGCGGGACATGTGATTTTGACACTAGCCCTTTAAGAAGACGACTGACGTGGGACGGATGTCATTCCCACCCCCTTTAGCGGGATTCTGTCCCACTCCCGGCAATAATATATGTTATCGTTTCCTGCTTCCGCATGCATCATTCACAATGTGTCTTGTTTTCATCCACAAAAGCTTGCAAGGCCTAACGTTACTTAGAGTTCAGTGCACTGTGCTGCTGCACGCAGATCTTTTAATTGTATATTTTTGTAGTTGTTTCTCATTGAATAAATGTGAAAGAAACAGAACGAAAATGTTTTGCATATTGGCCGCTGTCATCTAGGTGCTGCGTTTGTAAGTCCGCTATGATAAAAGCATCTGTAACAATATATTGAATCAAGCAACGTTGTTCTAAAGTCTTAGGTCATCACAAACTTGACACATTTTTCTGTCGTTTCATCTATTAGTGCACTTGACACTTTCAGTGACTTGTTTCTAAATGTCAGACGTTTGGTCTGTACACACAACACTTCAGATGTGAAGTGGGTTGCTGTACTAGAGATTCACCTGCTGCTCTTTTACTGAATAACCTACTACCACCGCCCTAGTGCTTAAAATGTCCAGGGGCCTCATGTATTAACGCCGCGTATGCCAGCTTTCACGCTCACGGTCGGATGTACTAACAGTGAAATTAACGTGAGAATGTGCGTTCCTCCACGCCAACTTCATGTCTGGCGTGAGTTTTTTTGTGCGTACGCACATTTACAGCTTTGTCCGTACGCAATGTTTTAGTATGGAATCAACAAGTCTTTGTACATGAGGCCCCTGGGCTATAGTTCACCGGGCATACAATGTTTCTTTGGCCATAGACCAAAGGTGAACCATGAATTACAGATTTGTTATGTTTTTTAGGCTGTTATGCACTCAAAAAAAAAAAACGATTTTACAATACTGTTCACTTTATTTAAACAATTTATTTTGTTTTAACACCATTGTATTAGGTTTTATGTTTAAACACAATTGCATTGTGTTAAACGGACTAAAAACAGTAATGCTTTGGCTTAACTAAATGTTTACATTTTAAATTAACATGTTTCAATCAAGTAGATCAAAATCATATTTGATGCTTGTTCAATTTACTAAAATAAATCAAGTTAACACAACATAAATTAATTTAGTTGTATTAAAGTAGCGCTATTAACTAGGAACAGGATTTCCACTTCCCATCATGCTTTGCACAGGGCTGAATAGGGAGAGTAAAAGTTGCAATAAAATGTTATTTTATACATCTTTTAGCAAAATGATGAAACAGGGATATTTGTTCATGTTTAATACTCTTTTGTGTTTGTATTTAAAAGAGTTTCTGGTATGTTAATGGTTTTGGGGGGTTACCATTGTGGTAAAGTATAGAGCATGTGCTTGGGTTGAGGACCTGCTAACCAGATTTAAAATTGCTTTAATAAAAAAGCAAGTACTTGGGCTAAGCCGAAAGTTTAACAAAACCAACTTCTGGCTAACACCGAACAATAAGAGCTTTATTTAGCTTATTTAGTGTGTTAAAAATAACAGCTAATATTTTACCTTAAACTAACTTAATTCAATTATGGACAGTGGTTCCACATAATGGAAACATGTTATCTCTACTTAAATACTTTTAGTAGGATGAACTTATTTGATTCAAGTTATTTGGACATTATTTGGACATGGTTGTTTAAGTTTACTCAGTTCAGTTTAGTTCATCATACATTAAGTATTTGCGTAGAGATAACATATTTCTGTTGTGTGGAACCACTGTCCATAATTTAATTAAGTTCGTTTAAAGTATCATTTTTTTCAGTGTGGTAATTCGATTTTCAATGTGTTATTTTGAAAAAATGAGACTTTGTTTTAAATGCATATAAGGTAATTTGTTGACGGAAGTATAAAAAAAACTTTGTGAGAATCACTCCTACTTTTAGAATGCGTTTTACATTTTTCTTATCTTGGTAGTTCATTTTAAGCAGCGTCAATTATTTTAATGCCAAATGATGATAGTGTAATTTTTTTATGAAACAATTTTGACATACATACAAACAGACAGATGTTTCTCTCTTGGAAGTATCTAGGATTAACATACTTACGGGAATAATTTACATAGCTGTTTTGTGGGCACTTTTTACACAGAAAGCAGCAGTCATGATATCCCACACGTTCCCTTGAAAATCCCTCTTTACACTCAACAGAGCAGTTCGAGAAAGGAACCTTTACAGAATAGACAAATTTATCATTGAAGTCAGTCTAGACAGATAAATGCATTTATATAAGGCTGAATCAATATATCAAGACTATCAGGGGTAACTCACAGAAGTATTGTTACTCCAGGGTATGAGGGAGTTGTTAATGGTAAAAATCATTTCTGGATTTGTGTCATACGTGCCGACGATCTCAAGCCATGAATGATTTGTTTCTGTGTGCCACAGCACGACTGCATAACTGATGGCTGGATCACCATTGACATCATATTTCACCTGACGGCCACTCAGAAGAAAATCCAACTTCTTAATTTCTCTCAGAAGCTGTTGTGAAGTGTGGTTAAAAAGAAAAGAACACAATTCATTTCACAATAATAATATTACACAATTATACAATTAATTTCACAGCCTTCTGGAATACCCGATTCTGTTTGGTTAGTGATCACATTCCAAGGTCTGTTATTCTTACGATAACAACCATTCAAAATGAATAACACATGGTTATCCTAGTATTGAGAGTCATCTTGATTGGTGCAGTTTATTAATATTATATGTAAATTTAATATAAATTTAGAAAACAGAAAGGAAACGCAGCTTCCTCGCTATTTGAGCTATTAAACCATGTGCAATAATTTACTATAGAGGTGAGTGGGAAAATGTAGATCCAGTGAATTATCTGCAATTTTATTCATATAGCGCTTTTTACAATGTTGCATTGTTTCAAGGCAGCTTTACAGGAAGAAAAAGAACTTAAAGTACAACACAGTGAAAGGTTCAATACAATACAGTACATGTTATAGGAGTAAGCAATGTTAATGGACTTTATTTAATGGACAGAATTCTAAGCTAATCTAATATAAGCAGTCTCCCAGTGAGCAAGCTAACACAGTCCAGTGGCAAGGAATCCAAACTCCAGTGATGAAATGGAGAAAAAACCTTGGGAGAAACCAGGCTAAGCCGGGAGGACCAGTTCTCCTCTGACTTGTTACAGCTGCACTCAGTTACTTTGAGTAAAAGTTACTGAGTAAATGTTTTTGGTTAGTGAGGAGAGCGTCATAGTATTGAGTTAATAAATTACATTTGTTTGAAACCGTTTAAGTCTGTTTGAGCCGTTTATTTTGTTGATGATTTTTGTGAGCAATATCAAACAATGGAGAAATGTTTTAGGCAGGGATAATAATAGAGGCAACATGTAACTGAGGACAGCTGCAACTTCAAACTGTCATTATGGAAAAAGATAGTAAGTATAGTAAATACTGGTTAGCATGAATGATTTATCATTTAAGCTCTTGGTCGGATTCCATGGTAGGGATGTGCACATGAAGGCCGCAGTATCAATATATCAATACTCAAAAGTGCTATTGACGTATTGATATTTTCTGAAAAGGACACAATATAACTGGGCTCCTCACAAAAATATCAGAGAACTGGGGCATTACTAGAAAGGTCCTTGCTGTTTTTAATGATAACATATTATTAATAATATGAGTTCAGCTGTGCAGAAAACCCAATGGAAACACATTCCATGTTTTTCACACACCCTTAACTTGGTTGTGGAAGACGCCATCAAGGCAGAGACAAATTTGGAGTCCATCCACGGGAAATGTGGTGCTATTGTTCAGTTCTTCCACCAAAGCATCTGACAAGCTTAAGGAAGTGCACATTCAGTTGCGAATGCCAGAGCACAAACAAATTCAAGCAGTAGAGACCAGGTAGAATTTGTTGTTCTACATGCTGGAGAGACTGACTGAGCAAAGGCAAGCTGTTCTAACAGCACTTTGTCTTCTTGGGAGAAACACCTTGTGCTTGAATGATGAAGAATGGTCCCATATCAGCCAAGCCATTGAAGCCCTCAGGCCCTTTGAACAGGCACCTGAGGAAGTTTCAGCAGAGCATTATGTAACCATTTCAAAAGTCCTACCTCTGGTCTCTCTTCTCCAAAATGCAGCCGTGTCTGCTGGGCAGAAGGGTAACACTTTGGCTTTACAGCTTGCAACACAATGCAAACGGCGCTTTGAAAACATTGAGCACAACTTTACTCTTGCAGCCAGTATATTTTTCTACATAAGGTTAAAGGAGACATGAATTAAGAAATCAATTTTAACCCCAGCTTTTGTTATATAAGAGGGAATCATATTCAAGCGAACATCCTCAGAACTGTCAGAACTGAAACGCCCTTGTTACTGAAATTACAACTGTTACTGACACCAGACGCAGTGAACACCAGGTCCTGGAATGCACCTATCTAGCTAGATAGGTTGAACACCGCCCCCACAGAAGAATATCAACGACTACTTCTCTAGCCCCGCCCACTGGTTCGCGCATGACAGATAGAGCGAGCAAGTAATAAACATGCCATTAAACATCTCAAAATATTGTGCAGTCAATGCCTGGTTGTGTAAGAACACAGTCGCTGCATAACCGTCCGTCGGATTCCGACTTAAAAATAAACTTCAACCATGCATTTCTAAAGAAGTTCCAGCTCACGTGGGTAAAACATTGAGCGTTTGTTCTCATTTCACCGCGAATTCCTTTGTGAACAAGGCACAGGTTGACGCTGGATTTGTGGAGAGACTAAACTTAAAAAAGCAGTGCTGTGCCATCAATATTGGGTCCGATAGGAATGGCGCAGCAATCTTATGTGAGTGAAACATATTTGTACTATGCGTCACTATTGCTTTGTTAGAAATCACTTGATATGCCCTGAGCCCTATTCGCACGGGATTAGTATTAACTGGGGACCTCTAGTCATTTGTTATAATTGCAGCGGTTGTCTGTAATCTTAATCCCATGCGAATCGGCCATGTCTGTAATTTGTAAAGTAAAAATTATTTTGAGGAACACCGAGGTCCTGTGATAATATTAGTCCCGTGCGAATCGGCATCTCTGTGATTTGGCGGGCTCATATATTATTTTACAAGGTTTTATCCACATTTGCGAATAGTGGAGGCTGTTTTGAAGTGTTTTGATATTATTTCGGGTGCTGGGACATATCCATACCTGCCAACACTGTCGTTTTGGCCGGGAGTCTCCCGTTTGTTTATTTATCATGGAAACTCTCGTAACATTTTAGATCCGTGATCGCTGTGATCTTTTGTCCAGTTCGTGATCACGGGTCTCAAATGCTGACAGGTACGGTCATATATCATTAAACACCATACAACTATAGGCTATACAAACTATACGCAAAGCCTTGCCATCACATCCGGGAAATAAGTCAGTAAATTTGAGTAAAATCACAGGCTTCACTTATCCCGTGCGAATGCGCCACATGAAATACAGATGTCTGGAGGTAATTTCGAAATCACAAAAGGTCCCCAGATAATACTAATCCCGTGCAAATAAGGATAATGTGTAACCCCACGTTACGTGTCTAACCAAATTCACAGAAGGCTCCAACAAAGTTTACTACGCAAACTGCTATCCAATCATAGCAGTGGGCGTTTACTTCCAAGTCTTCAATGCGGCACGCCCATTAAAACTGAGCGTTTGTCATGCCGGCCTTAAAACCTGGGTAGAGAGTAGCCTATTACATATTGATTTTGTTGTTTTTGAATGTAAAAACCACGTGAACGTCATAAGTAGACCTCATACAACAGTATAAAACAATAAACAAGCCCAGTTCATGACACCTTTAAAATATTTTGTGTTTTGTAATTCTGGAAATATGGAAATCATAAATATTTTGTGTTTTGTGATTCTGGAAATCATCAAATCACAGCTTATCAGTTAGATGCAAGCGCCGGCAACTACCAGTGAACCCTCTACGTCAGGGGTTCTCAAAGTTTACATTCAAAAGTCCAAATCTGAATTCTCATCAACGTCAAAAGGTCCGGTTTTAATAAACATTTTTATAATTTTATAAAATAATTCAACTTTACATATGCTAATTATCATATCCATGACTCATCAAGTCGTAGACTACTTGCATTTCTACTCTGAACTGTTACACACACAGTACTGCATTTTTATAAAACTAAATGCCCAAAAAACATCTCATTTACATATTTGTTGTTTCTGAAATAGTACTTATATAGTGACCCGGAACTTTTTCGTCAAAAGCAGCTCACCACACACCTCTCCGCGCTATACAGAAGGGTAGAGTGAAGGGGTAGAAATGGGATTGGGCCTTAAAGGAACACTCCACTTTTTTTGGAAATAGGCTCAGTATTTATTTGTGCCTAAGAGCAGCTTAGTATGTTACTAGTTCTTCAGAGTATGCTGCAGTCCACAAGCATTTTTATATTTTTCTTTTTCTGAAGGATTGTATTGCTCATTGCACATAACAGGACGATGTTGCCTAAAAGTCTGTTATTTTACATTAGCTATCATTACATGCTGAAGTCTGCATTAATTTACTACATTAGTACCCTCTGGTGGAGCATGAGGGCACTTCTACTGAAAGGTGTAACAGTTGGTATATTTTTGTTGGAACACAAGGAAAAGGAAAATCACAAGCCATGTGCTACAGAAAAATATACCACTTGTGTTGTGTTCTGGGTTTTGAAGCACAAGGTAATTGCTTGCTGTGTGCCATATGTGTGGTCCTGTGTCGTGTTGTGACCTCACCCCCTTGTTTCCTCATTAAGTATCCAACTTTTAATTCATGCCCCTCACCTGGTGCCATTTTTATTCCTCTTCATTTGCTCTCCTATTTCCTGCCCTGTGTTTTTGTCGTTTTTTGGTCCGGTGTTTTTAAAATTTAAATTTATTTTCTGCAAACTAATTTTGCATGGTTTGGATCAATGAAACAGTTTACCTTCATTGGTCAATAATATGCGCAGTGAGTTTTTTTTGTTTTCCCCTCACAACGATAGAAACATCTTAAAATACTCCAGCTTACATGTCGTCGCTGTCCTTCCAAAACCTCTAATGTCTGAACTCACTGTTTTTTCAGGAAAAGATGAAAATGTTGTATTTTTTAAATCATTAAAAACTGTTATGAAAGTTCACAAGCACTTTTTAATACTTTTTATTGGTTAGATACTACAAAACCCAGTGACAAACAAAGGGTGACTTATATTAATGATTTATCACAAAATATGGAGATAAAGGGTTTCAAAAGTACAACAGCGATATAAGACAAAGGAACTGTAAAAGGTTTATTTGTATACGTCTTTTGTAAAATACTACCCAGAACTCTACTGTTTCCATTTTACTGTGAAAACTGGAAATGTACGCCCATGAACATTGTCATTGCATGAAACAAGTATTGTTGTTGTTTAGGTTGGTTATCTTGTGCTGAATATTTTATAGATTTTTTTTATTTTAAGTTTTGCTTATATTCTCTTTTGAATCTATGCTTCTCTATGCTTTAATAGTTTTGTTCATTAATAAAAGTTACACATTGCATTTAGGCTTCATGTCTCCTTTATGTTAGCTTTCTGTTGTTTCTGTTATTTTAAATAGGGGTTCATTCAATAAATTGGGGTGTGTGTCTAGCACCAGCACTTACTAGTTGTTGTTTCTTTATTATTTTAGTCTGTTATTTCTGGAGGTAATCAGGAGTAATGGTATGAAAATATGGATAAACATGAGTATTGAAATATTTTGTTTGGAGGTACCGTGTCAATTCTCAAAAACGCAATATTGATATTTAAAAAAGAATCGTACAAGATTCATGGCAAGTAGTATTTATGGGGGACATAGTGTCAAAATGATTGATGGTGACCTTTGACCTTTGCGGGGGGGTTGAATTACTTCCAGACCACCCAGGTTGCGAGGGCCCGCCCCCTTTGCGTTGACCATTGACCGTATCCGCCCCATTGTGAGGGACTCAACATATCAACATATATACTACTATGGCAGTTTTGTTTGGAGCTTATATATATAGGGGCAGTCGTGGCCTAATGGTTAGAGAGTCAGACTTGTGACCAGAAGGTTGCCGGCTCGATTCCCAGGGCCGGCGGGTAACGACTGAGGTGCCTTGAGCAAGGCACCTTACCCCTACTTGCTCCCCGGGCGCTGCAGTGATAGCTGCCCACTGCTCCGGGTGTACGTGCGTTCACGACGTGCTGTGTGTGTGTTCACTACTCTCTGGATGGGTTAAATGCAGAGGTCACATTTCGGGTATGGGTCACCATATCTGACTAATAGGTCACTTTCACTTCACTTATACCGCTAGATGGCAGTCTTACCTCTGAACTTAAACAGTGACAAGATGTACTAGAATGCAGGGTACGCACATGACGTCTTGACACCTTGGCCAGTGATGGCTCAATAATTCTGTACTCTTTGCATAAAAGTCAACATCATCAGTGGGTGTCATAGTCTCAAAAAATGTGTGATTGGAGCATGCTTTAATTCAAAGCACTGCAAACCTAATATCATACAGTGCTACGCACCAACAATCAACCAAAACAACTGCTACAAATTACTACAAATAATATAGTCTCAAAAGTCACCCCCACCACATGCTACTTGTAGTGGGTGACATGAATGATAAAGTGGGAGCTTTAACAACAACCGTGAGAGAGTTATGGGAAGCCATAGCTGTTGAAAAAAATGACAATGCAACAGACTTTGTGACTTGCTTGGACATCTAGTGGTCAGAGTGACCATTTACTACACATAAGAACATCCAGACTTTGACACAGAAACAACATGACAATAACGTGACCAGTCAAATTTACCACATTGTGATAAATGGAAAGTGGAACATCTCTCCAAGATGTCAGAGTGTGTCGAGCTGCATGTGTTAATAGTCACCACTACCTTGTGAAGAAAACTCTTCAAGAGAATCAAGAGAGTCAGCAATGTCGCCAAGATCAAGTGTCCTCAAGCAAATATGGACTTTGTACTTAACTTAAAGAACCATTTAAGTGCCTTAGACGAGACAACAGATAGGAACCCGGGGGCGTACAACAGAAAGATCGTAACTTGAAAATATTGGTTACCATGGTAATTTCAGTTAGGACCTCATTTAGGATAAAATGTATTACAGAACAGCATTTCCTAAGTGCATTATCTTATCTTAACTACAGATAGAAGATGTGCGATTTGCGAAAAACCCTAAATTAACATATGAAATCTTATGTTAAGACCTAAAATAAGAAACTTTCTGTCATACTCCCCTCGGACATGTGGGAGGTAAGTGGGAGGCAAGACCTATATTAGGATCTTAGGAGACATAAAAATGCAGCCAACACTAGAACTTTGGGAGAAAATAGACGAAAGTAAATAACTTAAAGTAAATATGTTTAGCAGTCACCAAGGCTCCAAGAGCAAGTCTAGAAAGGCCAAAAATTAACTAAGGAAACCAGTAAGGATGAAAGAGCCTTTAATACGCATGGCGATGGCTAGCATGGCAGAGTGTACCACAGAGAAAAGGTCAAGTTAGTGCTGTATAATAGATCACTAAACGGCTGTGTGGTGGGAAACAACTTGCCTCAATTAAAAACAAGAGCAGTAACAGCCTCTCAGACCAAAAAACAGGCTTAAGTCAGACAAGCCTACCGATCCTCCACCAGCCATAGATGTTCTGGACATTGACATCAGTTCTCTAACTAAGGCTAGTCAGATCTGCCAAAGCACTCAAGTGTAGGAAGGCAGCTAGAATTGACACCATCCATGGTAAGATGCTAAACGCAAACCTTACCACACTTACTAGAGTGCTTACTGGTCTATTCAAGAAAACCTGGAATAGAGAAATCAACCCTGATATGGGCCAAAGGCATCATTATCAAGCATCCCAAGAAGGGCAAACTCTAAAATGGACAACTGGCGGGGCATCACAATACTTTTAAATCAGTCAAAACATTTTTTGCAGAATCCGTCTGTCCAGATTTGAAGTAGCCATTGACCTCAGGCGGAAACAAGAACAGGCTGGTTTCAGGCTGGTTTTTCACATCCTGTTAAAGGTTTTGTGTCCCCATGGAATCTCTCACAAGAGATACACTGGTTGGGTTATTCTATCTGCAATTTGAGTGTAGTGTCATCCTTGATGGGAACCTATCTGCGTGGTTTTCAGTGAAGTCAGGGGTATGGCAAGGATGCATTATCTCACCTATCATTTTCCTGGTAACCATTGATTGGATCATACGACAGAAAACATCAGACAAGCCTAGATGCATCCACTGGCCTCTCTTCCAACAGCTTTGCAGTTGCAGTTTGCAGATAATATAGCTCTTTTGTCATTTTGGCATGCCCACCTCAAGAAAAGATCAACAGACTGGACAACTTTGGAAAGAAATTAGGTTTCAGCACAAACACCATGTAATGTGAAAACGAGTGATGCATATCCGTGCAAGATTTGATGAGCCCATTAGTCTGAATAGAAGTTTTCTTGAAAATGTTGAGAAGTTTGCCTACATGATGTTTAATTAACAAAGTTCGGTAGGAGCCGGAGCATATAATTAGCACGGCTGGTCTACCATCAGCAATCACCACATCTACCTATCAGCTCAGGCGAGCTCTCTTATGAATAGACAAAACATTTTACCTGCTTCATCTCTTCAGATTAGCATTGACAAGTTCGTTCAATGCCATGTCCGAGACTCCCGTCACTACCGACGTTACTGCCACTCTCAAAACTTCAGCTCCCCCGTGCACATCTCAACATTCCAGTCCTGGATCGGAATCATCAATTGAGCCCCAGGATTCGCCACGGGGCTGCCAGCCTCGCACAGCGAAAACACGAGTTACATCATCGCCTCATCCAAAAAGGTTTCCGTCTTCATACACCTCAGTGCTCCCCACGATTCCCGCCATTCAGAAATGGACCATCAAGGGCCTACGACTGGCCCTTTCCAATTCGGACATCCATTTCAGTAGGCGGATGACTAAGGTGGAGCTGTACGGCCTCTACGCCTCGTCCCAGGCTGGTGCCCCCTCACCGAGGTCCGCTCCTCCTAAAGCCACCAACAAGACCGGCTTGTGGTTCTCCATATTCCCGGCCTGGGCAATTCGCCTCCGCAGCTCGCAAGCCGGAGCAGCAAGCCATCAGCGAGCATGGGTCGTGCTATGGATTCCCCGGAGGCTATGGACTCTCCAGGCGCGAGCTCCCAGCAGCTCGTCCCCCTCACAGCCTTCCAGCTTGCGGCTCCCGCTAACACCCCTCCAGCAGCTGACACTCCTAACCACCCAGGCAACACGAGTTTGCTTCTACCCGGAGCCCAGGCTTACTCGCACCCCTTCCCCGCTCTAGGCTCTTGACCCACGGCGCCACCGTCAATTTCTAGCAAACGCACCAGCTTTGGAACCACCTCTCGTCTCAGGCAACGCAGATTTTGGCAGGTGCGGACACAGATCTCTTCCTACTCCTCTCGCCTCTCTCACCCCTGTCAGCCGATCGGCAGATCACTTACGGTGACCTATCACTCACACTCAAAAACTCGTCACCTAACCACTCCCGCACACTGTCGTTCCCCGAATTCACCGTCGCCTTCTCCCGCTACACTGATGTCATTTGCACCGTGTTCCCACATAGGAGACGCAAGCTTGGAGATTACCTCGCCATAGTGGCAGAGCTCGCTCTCTCCTATGGGGGTTCGCACTTCTACACATACCATAAACTTTTTCAGCAAAGTGCGTGTGGCTCAGTGGAAGCAGTGCTCCTATTGGGGAGCATAGGACACTGAGCTACACAACAGGGTTTTCCTGGGCGTTCGCAATATTTCTTGCACGGTCTGTCGCTCCGTAGCTCATAGCACCATCGCATGCCCCCTAGTCACTCCCTCTCTTCCCCCATGCCCAACTTTGCCTCACCAGTCCACTTCCTCCGTTCCGCGCCAGCCAAATTGCCCAGCCCACCCAACCTCACACGATGCTGCAAACCCCCATGCTCACGAAGTTTGCAACAACTTCAACGGAGGCAGATGCACCAGACAGCGTTGTCGTTTTTTGCACGTGTGCAATTTTTGCAGCGGCGCCCATGCCCGCATTGTCTGCCCAGTTTATCTATCCTCCAATAAAAAAACAAAAAATTACCTTTTGACTCCTGTGAATGTTTCTTGTTTGTCCTTTGAACTGTCTTTGCACCCCGGAACTGACTATCTCCTGTCCGGTCTCTCGAACGGCTTCGACCCCGGCGTCATTAGTCTCCCCTCGCATAGCCTAATCTGTCCCAACCTCCAGTCCGCGCTCGCCGAGCCAGAGTCAGTCGATCTCCTTATCAAAAAAGAGATTGACGCCAAATTCATTATCGGCCCCTTCGCGGCTCCCCCATTTACCGTATTTCGCATCAGCCCCATTGACATAGCCACACGGAAATTCTCAGACAAAAAACACTTAATATTCTATCTCTCGTCACCACACGGCTCTTCCTTTCCAAGCATTAACAGCCTCATTCCGCTCGAAGAACTTTCCCTGCACTACCACAACACCGATCAAGCCATCACCTTAATTAAAAATGCCGGTCGAGGTGCTTGGCAGCCAAAGTCGACATCACTTCCGCGTTTAAAGTCATGCCCATCCACCCAGATTTTTGGCATCTATTCGGCATACGCTGGCGGCAAAAATTTTACTTTTCCGTCCACCTCACTTTCGGCTGCAGAAGTGGACCCAAAATTTTCGACATGTTGTCAGAGGCAATCTGCTGGATTCTCTCTCACAATTATGCAATCCCCTACTTTATCCACCTACTAGATGATTTTTAATCATTTCGCCTCCCAACTCCTTCCCAGCCGCGCATCTCGAAACAGTCCAAGAGGTTTTCACGAAGCTCGGCATCCCCCTCGCCCCAGACAAAACTTCAGGACCGAGCACGTCCATCGAATTTCTCGACATCAACCTAGAGTCACTTAATTTCCAGGCTTCTCTGCCAAAGGAAAAAATCGACATAACGATTTTGATCGCTTCCTCCCTAATAACCAATCCCCGCTGTTCCAAATGCGAGCTCTCGTCCGTTCTCGGCCACCTGGATTTTGCGATGCGCATCATCCCGCAAGCCCCGCCCCGTTCGTGTCACACCTTTTCTCTCTCGCGTTCTCCGCCTACACCCAAGAGGACATGATATCCCTATCCAGCTCCTGCTGTGACGAGCTGAGCTTATGGATAAAGTTCCTCAGACAATGGAACAGCCTGTCCTTTTTCTACAGTGACATGGTCTCCTCCCCCGTCGATATTCGCTTGTTCACCGACGCTGCCCCCTTCGTGGGTTTCGGAGGTTTTTACCAAGGTCATTGGTTCGTTGGTATTCGGGAGGAGCCGGAGCATATAATTAGCATGGCTGGTACCTATCTACCTATCAGCTCAGGCGAGCTCTCTTATAAATAGACAAAACATCTTACCTGCTACATCTCTTCAGATTAGCATCCCTCCTCCAACCCGGCTCCTCTCACAAAGCTCATTCTCCCGCAGGACCCCGGGGCATAACCTTCTTACCCACGCTCTATCATTATTATCCCTGCAACATTGCGGTTATCTGCGCAGGCGAACTCGTGAACCTGGCAGTCTGCTGAAAATCTGAAATCTGCACAGTACAGTCTCAGAACAAAGATAAGACTATAGAATAGAAATGTCAAATCGGTTTTGCTATATGGAACAGAATGTGCTATTGAGAGTGATATGAAGAAAATTGAGGTTTTCCACAACAATTGCCTCATGGGATATGCGAGATCTTCTAGCCAGAGAGGATCTCTAATTCTGAATTACATAAAACCAACTCAAATACTGTAGTGATAGAGGTCAAGCATGAAAGGGATAAAATAACTTGGCATGTTTTTCAGATAGAGCAGAACAATATCCCAAAGGTGGCTATGAATTAGAGACCACCTGAGAAGATGAAGCAAGGGAGGCCAAAAACAACATGGATGAGGACTGCAGAAACATAATTTAAAGCACAACACCAATCATGGGGTGAAGCACAACATGCTGCCAAAGATACAACAAGATAGAAGCAGATTGTCACATTCTCACAGTCCTATGTTCCGTAGGGAACTGAGGCAGAAATAAGTAATGGAAATGTACTTATATTTATTCTCTACAGACATGATTGAGCAAAATATTTAAATAGACAAAATATTTTGCAATACTGTTTGTTATATTGTTACCTAAAATATGATTTCTGTTGACATTTTATTTCTAAAACCTCTATGTTCACCACAAATATCATGTTTCATGCATAGTACAGCACATTCACTTACCATGTATGGCTTAACTGTTGTATTTTTGCTGCATTGCCTCACGTCACACTGAAGAACTTTATGTAATGCATGAGCTATGCTGTACATGGCAGCATAAATGGCAAAAGACAGTGTGGGATCTTCATTTATAGTTTCCTCCATGGTCAAAAATGAGCAATTGTCACACTTTTGATTACATGTCCTGGTCTGTATTTCACTCTCGATGTCGTTATTCTTATAAACATTCATTTTTTTGGTTTTATAGATGAATTCATGAAATCCAGGCAATGACATAAATCTATCTGTAATGCCAATGACTGTTCCGATTTGTCCAATTCCTGGCTCTCTTGAAAGCTGGTGATTCATAGACCATGTTTCACTAGCAATCCAAACTTTGTCTCTGATGTTGTTTGCTATGGCAGATCTCACTATGTTTTCTGCATATATTGGCAAAGCGAAAACCACAATGACATTGATGTTGAGCTTATCAATCTTTTTAAGAATTAGACTGTAGTTTGCACTTTGTCTGAGAATCTCTTGATAGGCCATACAAATGCCAGTGTTTCTGATATAGCTGTTAAACAGTTGTAAGCCATCTTCACTGTAATTGTCTGGACCTCCAAGAAAGGCAACCCAGTTCCATCCAAACCACTGTATGATGCGAATCATCATCTTTATCGAGTCTCTGTTGCTAGGCACTGTTCTTATAAAAGAGGGATAATGAAGTTTATCACTTAATGCATAGCTGGTGGCTCCATATTGAACCTTTGAAAGAGAAGAAATCATTATTTATAATCAATACACTTATTGTACATACTCTATACTCTATGCATGTGCACAAATGGCACATGATTTGAAAGAAGGTAATACTTGGTAATACTGGATTATTTTATGATTTACTTGTATTTCAGATGCAGTATGAATAACATAAAACATAATTTACCCATGGTATAAGGTCCATTGTGACCAATGGTGAAATAGTAATAGTTCTTGTGCTTCCATATGGTCCTGTCAAGGCAATCACTTTAGGATGATGGCTGTTGAGTTTTTCTTGAGGTTTTATTGTTCCATTCTGTGAGACTAAACTGAAGACTGAAGGGAAGTTCTTAGTGTCGGAACAATGGTCAAAAATCTCATAACCCAGAGAAACATTGGGCAGCAGGGTGGAAGAGTTATTAATCTCCTCAACAGCAAACCTCATTACTTGGAACATCTGATAACCAGATTTTGAGACAATGTGCCTAAAATAAGTAAGAAAATTAAGCGCATTTAAATAGACAGCTGAATTTAAATGAAAGACTGTGAACATTGGACATTGAAGCAGCATATTCTCGGTTCAACTAAACTTCCTTGTAATAAACAGACTAAAAGTATAAAGCACCCATTTTATCAAAGATATTTAAAAAAGGTTCTTGCTTACCTTTTACATTCAACGGCCTCTGGAGAAAACATGGATATTTTCTGTTCAACTTCATGTATTGGAAAAAGGCCACCCAACAAGTAATCGCCATCTAAGCTGAACTCAGATGAAGAGCAAGAAACTTTAAAAACAAAATGAATAATACTCATAAGGAAAGTGTAAAAGCGGCTCAGGAACATGATTAAAGATGCTCTATTCCTCATGGATGTGTGATGATTCATACACAATTCTTCAGAATTCTCAAAGCTTAATTTGCTTAAGCTGCTGTGTTTACTGACACATATATGGAAATTTAAGTTCACAAAGCATACATCAATCAGTTATTAAGTAGAGCATTACATTGCACCCACGACCAAAAAAACAGACGATGCAAAATAATCACTTAAATCACTAGGACAATAGGATTTGTTCAACTAGTATCTCATTCAAGCAAAACTTAATATGATCCCAAAGTCAACTCTTAATTTTCAATAACATTCTGAGTTCAAAATTCTCATCCATGGTTTCAGGATATCCACTGCTATTGCAAATGGGAAACAAAACGACCTTAAGTCAGGACGATTATTTACATATACTTTACATTTAAACAAAAAGTTTGCCTAACCCAGTTCCAGTTCACATACTAACAAATTAGCTCTTTTCATAGTGCATGATAACACAATTTATTTTACATGTGTGGTGGTAAATGTAAAAAGATTAACACGTCAGATAAGATATGCAAGATTTATCTTACAGGCTGTCATGAATGGTGGGTGGTGAGAGACACGGAGACAAGGACAGAGGACCCAAGTGCAGACAGCGGGTAAGGGATTAACACAAACTTTAATAAATAATAAGCAACAAAACAAAGACCCACGTGGGGGTAAAGTAACAAACATGGAAACAGGAACAAGACTAACTAAACTAACAGGACTAGACTAAAACACATCACAACTACAAAATAAACTAAACTAACTCAAAGACAGGAACTCACCACATTACACAAACACGACACAGTACAATGAACCAGTACGAGACAGAAGACACAAGGGCATTATAAAGGGGATAAATCAAGAGGGGACAGTTGCAGGACATGAACTAATTAACAAACAATAACGAGGAGACGAAAGGGCGGGAACAGAGACGCCACACCTGAGAGTGGAAGACCAACAGGGACAAAACGTCACTCTCCACATAAAACAAGAGGTTCTATCATGGTTCTGCCACTAGGTCAAGAGAAGCAAGACAAGGTGGGGCAGAACCATGACACAGGCTTACATTTTGGCAAATGCATTGGTAAATCCTTTACATAACCATTAAAATATTTAAAAATACAATTTGCTATTCTAGTTAATAATTACTTATTCTCTAAAAAATGCAGTTTCATCAATGGACTACTTGCATGCAGACTTCCGCGTTCTTCTCAGTGCGACTTTTAGCAATGGCTACCTTTTACACCTGCTGTCTCCAGGATCTCCCGAAGATTCATGTAAATGATGTTCATCGAATTTGCAAGAAATCCAGCAAAGCCCCATCGAGCAAGCTGGAGAAGGGATTTAAGTTGTACGCAGCCTCATACATACACTGCTACGAAGGTAAGAAACATACGTATTGTTACCCTACAAACAATGCTATCTGTTAGCCAACTGCAAACAAATACAAATATGTTAATTGTTCAGCTAATGTTTCTGTGGTATTATGTCAGTATCAAATAAAGACAGGTTGTCAGGGGAGCCATGTGTTACAGGTCAATGAGGAAGAATGAGGCACCACACAGCTTAATAGTATGCGACACACTCAGGGTTCACTGTTCTCCAACGCCCGTTCAGGCATTCAAACGTGTTCCTGTTCTTGAACTATTAACAAAGTGCTTTGCAGACGTATCGGACCTCTGTCACTCTGAATTTAGAATCTGTATTTATTAAAATTAACTGTTCCGTTAAACTTTGAAGCTGTACACAGCAGAACACAACAGTGTTCCCAGTATCTACTCTGCTGTTTCTGAAATCGAAAAGTACCTCTTTTTCCTATCATTTTCAGTCAACTCAAAACAATGGAGGCCAAACCGGAAATACGTGAGTCGTATGATTTCAAGTTGGAAGTACGTCACGAACCTACGTGCAAGTAGTCCATTGAAGGGACAAATGAAGATATAGACAAAATAAGGAAAAAAAGAAAAGGACTTTTGCATTTGATGTTGATAAACAACCTCTGTGGGTAAAATGCAGAATGCAGTTTTGTTTACTGAAAATCAGTACTTGTATTGAACATGTGAAATTAGTATTTTGGATTAAATGTGTCAAATTGTTTCAATCACCAGCTGGATTGCCCTTGTCATCCACTAAAGGGCACTCCCCAAACCATTGTCATTTACCATGGACCACAATAGCCCATTGCCTGGACACATAAAGAAAAAAAATCTTATTTGTGGACTTCAGTTCGGCCTTTAATACCATCATGCCTGACCTTCTCTCAGACAAACTGACCCAAGCTCTCCGTGCCCACCCCAATCTGTCAATGGATCACTAACTTCCTAACAGACAGGCAGCAACTAGTGAAGCTTGGTAAACTCACATCCGGGACTCTCACAATCAACACTGGTGCCCCTCAGGGATGCGTGCTCTCCCCACTGCTATTCCCCCTGTATACAAACCATTGCACTGCAAAAGACTCCTCTGTCAAACTCCTGAAATTTGCAGATGACACTACCATCATCGGCCTCATCCACAATGGAAACGAGTCTGCTGACAGACAGGAAGTTGCAGAGCTGGCTGTCTGGTGCAGTCACAACAACTTGGAGCTGAGCACGCACAAAACAGTGGAGATGAACGTGGACTTCAGGAGAACCCCCCCTGCACTCCCCACACTCACCATCATGAACAACACTGTGGCTGCAGTAGAGTCATTCAGGTTCCTGGGCACTACCATCTCTCAGGACCTGAAGTGGGACACTCACATAGACTTCATCGCTAAAAAAGCCCAGCAGAGGTTGTACTTCCTTCCCCAACTGAGGAAATTCAACATGCCACAGGAGCTGCTCACACAGTTCTACTCGGCCATCATCGAGTCTGTCCTGTGCTCATCCATAACTGTCTGGTTTGTTTCAGCTACTAAATCAGACATTAAGAGACTACAACGAAAAGTCAGGACTGCTGAGAGGGTTATTGGTGAAATTTGGTGTATAAATAAACTGGCATTGCAATGAAGCTAAAAATATAAACAACTATATCATCATGTTAATTTGCTATATTTGTACTATAAAACTCTAATGACAAACATGTCTTCAAGTGTTCAATTGTTGTGTATACCGAGCTGCAGCGGTCACATTTGTAAACGACTTTACTTGGACCCATTGTGCAGGCTGTCTCTTTAATACCGCATAGTTTATGTACATGTTGCTGCTGATTGGGGTGTAGAGATGCGCGGATGAGCTAAAATGTCACCCGCATCCGCTGCTTCAAATAAATTATCCACCCACCACATGCCCACACGTATAATTTTCTCTGATATAGATATCCGCACCCGATCGTCACTTTAATTACTCTTATTCTTTGTTTTAAGCATGATGTTATCAGATTCATGATCGTAAGATGCTTTTAAATGAACATTTATTTATAAAACTTGTAAACAGGAATGCACAAGATTCTCCTAGCAAGGCGTACGGTGGTTTTTGTAGACATATTATTGACTTTTCTTATATTCTAAATATATTACTGAGTTTTCTTACATAAAATAATACATTTAAAGGTAGTTATAGAGTTCATGTACTACTCTGATCTTAACAAGGGCTATGGGACTCATGTATGAGTTTGAACACCTGCATGAACACCAAATATCTTATCACACTAAGACAGGAACTGCAACGTACACCACACACACTTTTGTAGAGAAGTTTAATTAAAAACGCTGGGTTGCTTATTCTTACGCTAAACAATGAGCTCATTTTTAATAAAACCACACACATTTGTAGAGAAGTTTAACTTATCGCATACAGCCAAGGACACTGGGGTTCTCATTATCACGCTAAACTATGAGTTCATTTTGAATAAAACCAATGTTAAATCATGTATCGTCTGAAAGCCCCCAGAAAGGTGTCAAGACAAAGAGCACATGATATACGTATGTGTTGATTGAGAGGCGCTCACTACGATTAAATCCTAATATGGTAGGCCGGAAATATAACTGTAACGTGAAATGTAACTGTAGCGAGTGATAAGGGGATGGACTAATAAAAATAAGTGATGTCATGTAAAACCTGGTTGGTAGAAGATGATGTCAGGTAAAACATGATTGGTTTGAACTGTGATAACAACTTGAGAACAATGTACTGTATAAAAGATGGAGTCAGACATGTATTCGTTGAACATCATTGGACATCATCAGATGAACTCTGTATGTCTCACTTTGCTTGCTCGAGCAAATAAAGATTGAAACCTCTTGAAACCTGGCTCTCTGGTCTTCGTGAATTCTTTCTACATTGGCTGATCGACTTTTCGCCACGACAGGCGCTGCAGTCGTGGGAATAAGCGATCTTGTTTCTCTCAGAATAAAAGCAAATTTCCTTGAGGACTCAACTAACTGAAAGTTTGAAGAACAGTATTGTTCCACTTCATCCATCATTCTGGGTGTCTCATCTTCCCATTCTGCTAAGTCCACCTTCTGCTTTTTCACTCGTCCGCTGCCATGTTCTGCTGCAACGGGGATATTAAACTCGTTAGCGCACACCATCATTCCATCATGTCGACTTTACTGTTCCATCGACCTTCACATTCTTGAATGACAGTGTGCACTAAACTTGCAACAGCACCTGTTCTCTTCAGAAATGTCACCAGGCTTTTGCACTTATCTATCTTTCCAGCACATCTTTGATGCCTTCTGGTACATTCCTCTCACTGAATGTGTGTCCTAACACAGTGTTCAGCGTGTGTGTGAAGCACGGAACCCAGTGGTAGGTCCGAAGTACAGCCTTAATGTTCGGGCCCTGGTCACTGACAAAAACAATTTTGTCTGCTGTTATCCCATAACTCATTAACACAGCGGTTATTTGATCATGGATATTTTTTGCTGGGTTTGTTTAGATGACTGTCAAATTCCATTGTTGCCAGAATGCGACTTTCCAGATGCCACTTCTCGTCGATGCTGTGACATGTAAGAAGAACAGTATATGCCCTCTTGTTAAATTCGTCTGTCCACATATCTGTGGTAACAGCAATCCCACTGTATTCCAAAACTTTTTGGATGGCCTCTTAAAGTTTTTTTTTACCAGCGGCAGCCTTTTGCTTTGTCCTGTCACAAACAGTTTGGCGATGGGGTATGATAGGATCAGCGTCAACTGCACCGTACTTGGCACCAATATTTTTTAGTGTTTGGGCCACTTGGAGGTATCCTTTGCCAGAGACAACATCAAAGGGGCATATACAGTGAGGGAAATAAGTATTTGATCCCCTGCTGATTTTGTAAGTTTGCCTACTTACAAACAAATGAAGGGTCTATAATTTTTATGGTGGGTTTATTTTAACTGATAGACACAGAATATTAAAAAGAATCAGGGGAAAAAAATGTTATATAAAGGTTATAAATTGATTTGCATTTCAGTCAGTGAAATAAGTATTTGATCCCCTACCAACTAGCAAGAATTCTGGCTCCACAGATTGGTTATGTGCCTATATGGACCACAGATTAGTCCTGTCACTTTAAGAAAGTACTCCTAAATCAGCTTGTTATGTATATAAAAGATGCCTGCCAACAGAATCTGTATCTTCCAGTTCAACCTCTCCAACACCATGGTCCAGACCAAATAGGTTTTAAAGGATGTCAGCGACAAGATTGGAGACCTGCACAAACCTTGAATAGGCTACAGACAGAAGCTTGGTGAGAAGGAGACAACTGTTGGTGTGATTATTTGGAAATAGAAGATATACAAAATAACTATCAAATGCCCTTGTTCTGGAGCTCCCTGCAATATTTCCCCAATGGGGTAAAGATGATCATGAGAAATGTTAAAGATCAGCCCAGAACTACACGGAAGAAGCCTGTTAATGATTTCAAGACAGTTGGGAACACAGTTAGCAAGCAAAACATTGGTAACACATTGGTAACACGCTATGCCACAGTAGACTGAAATCCTGAAGCACCCGCAAGGTCCTCCTGCCCAAGAAGGCCCGCCTGGCTCGTCTTAAGTTTGACAATGAACATAAAAATGATTCAGAAAAGGCTTTGGCGAAAGTGCTGGCACTGCTGTGAGACCAAAATGGACTCCTGTGTTTGGAGGGAGAGAAATGCTGACTATGAGCCCAAGAACATCATGTCTACAGAGAAGCACAGTGTTGGAAACATTCTGCTTTAGGGCTTTTTCTCTGCTACAGGTATACAGGATGACTTCACCGCATTGAGGGGCTGAGGGACGGGCCCATGTACCGTAAAATCTTGGACGAGAACCTCCTCCCCTTAACTAGGTCACTGAAGATGGGTCATGGATGAGCCTTTAACATGACAAAGACGCAAAACATATTGCCAAGACAACCAAATAGTGGCTTAAGGAGAAGCACATTAAATGTCCTAGCCAGTCTCTAGACCCTAGTCCTATAGAACCTCTGTGAAGGAGGCTAAAACTCCAATTTGCTGAGCGACAGCCAAGAAACCTTAAAGATTGACAGAGGAGTGGACTAAATGTATCCGGACACATGTGCAAACCTGGTGACCAACTATCAGAAATGTCTGACCTCTGTGCTTGCCAACAAGGGTTTCTCCACAAAGTACAAAGTTATGTTTTGCTTGGGGATCAAATACTTATTTCACCGACTGAAATGCAAATCAATTTATAACCTTTATATAACATTTTTTTCCCCTGATTTTTTTAAATATTCTGTGTCTATCAGTTAAAATAAACCCACCATAAAAATTATAGACCCTTCATTTGTTTGTAAGTAGGCAAACTTACAAAATCAGCAGGGGATCAAATACTTATTTCCCTCACTGTATCTAGGCAGCACAGCTCCACGCATGCATCCACAAGACTAGACTTAACTTCCAGTGGTATTTTTTTGCTGTCCCGACGAACCTAAGAACTTAAGGTGTTTGTCTGACTTGACTGGCCTTTCGGTTTAGCACACACATGATGTACCATATTTGAGGTACCAGTCTTGTGGCTTTCATATACTGTACATACAGTGCCTCACAGTTGTTGCATATTACATACCCAGCACTTGATTTATCCTCATCAACCACTTCGCTAAAACGCTCCTACACGGCACTTTTCTTTCTTTCTTTCCTTCCTTTTATTTTGTTTTTAATTCTCCCTTTTTAATTTTCTCTCGGATCTGTTTCGCCTCCATTTCTGCTTTAAGAAATGGACCCCCCTCTACCGCCGCCACACCCGTATTTCTTTTAAGTGAGTGCAAATTAGCGTCTGCCTGATGGAAAAATGCATTTAAAACACATCTGTATTTTAGAAAAATGTAGTTAATATTTGTATCATTAATGACTGATCTCATCCACCCGCGACCCATTAATCAGAATGTATTTTTTATCACCCTAACCGCGGATCATCTGCAGCACCTGCGGATGTAACTCTCATCAGCGCATCATTATTGGGGTGATCTTTTTGACACACCTACCAAACAAGAGAAACGTATTTTAAACCCCGTTGCACACTGTTTCCGGAAACATGTCGTTCAACTCGGAAACCATAGCAAAACTTTGCACACCGGGTTGAGTTTAACAAGCCCCTGGTTTTGCACTCATTTGCTGCTCAGTCTTGCATGTGTTAAGAGCTTTTCTAGCTGTTGTTTTCTTGTTCCTTGTTTCCGGGTAGTGGGGGGCAGAGTGAGGCTTCGTAAAATACTAAAACAGTTGAAGCAAATATGCTAGTTCAGACAGGCTTTGACGAATTATGTTCTAATTGTTGTGAGTGGCAAACAAGCAAGTGGACGTGGTTTGTGTTCTCGACTGACATTTTGTTGCTTTGGGTTTGAATCCTGACTGTAGTGTACCTGTTCACATAACTATTATAAACGTAAAAAATAACTGTAAAATTATTAATAATAATTCTGTAAAAAAATATTAAATTGCTTTTTAAATGTGTTGAGTTTTAACATTTGTTTGACTACACAAACTTGGTTTGGTAAATTCCTCGTTGTGAATAACTATGGGATTATTTTGGTCATGAAAAATTAAGATTAATAGAAACCACAATGTCTCACATTTGTTACATATACATTATTTTATTTAAGAATATTAAACGTTCTGCTGTTGAAGAACTAAGTTTTGAGGTGGACAGAGGTGTTCCTCTGATGTTGCTTATTATAAAACATGGAATTAACTTCCACTGTTATGCAGATGATACTCAGCTATATACTGTATCTCATCAAGACCAGATTATTCCTTCCAGCTATCCAAATTTTCAGAGTGCATCGAAGATATAAAACATTGAATAACTAGTAATTTCCTTCTATTAAAACAGAAATATTACTTATCTGGCCAAAGACACGTAAACAGAATATTTCGGATTATAACCTACAAATTGAAGGCTGCACTGTTACTCCAACAAATACAGTTAAAGACTTACTCACAAGACTCACAAAAACTCACAAAAACAGCCTTCTTCCACCTTAGAAATGTTGCCAAATTACGAAATATTCTATATGTTGCTGATGCAGAGAAGCTTATTCATGCATTTGTGACCTCAAGACTTGACTACTGTAATGCACTACTTAGTGGTTGTCCTGCATCATCAATAAACAAACTACAGTTAGTTCAGAATGCAGCTGCCAGAGTTCTAACCAGGTCCAGAAAATACGATCACATAACCCCAATGTTATCAACCCTTCACTGGTTACCCATTAAGTATCGTATTGACTTTAAAGTTCTTTTAATCACTTATAAAGCCTTAAACGGTTTAGCCCCTACCTACATAACAGAGCTTCTACCACACTACAACCCATCACGCTCTCTAAGATCTCAAAACTCCAGACTTTTGATAACACCTAGAATAACTAAATCCACCAAAGGGGGCGGAGCTTTCTCATACGTGCACCTAAGCTCCACCTAAAAGCCTTCCCGATACTATTCGAGGGTCAGACACTCTCCCAATTTAAATCTAGATTAAAGACACATCTTTTCAACCAAGCATTCACTTAATACAAAATATCCTAAATAAACCACCGGGAGACTGCATTTATTATATATTATTTACTAGAATGATCTTGCTTGTTCTATAAACACAATGCACTGTGCTGTGTTTTACCTTTTTTGTGTTTTTCTATTTTCAAATTTATCATCAAATTTAGGTTATGTACAAAACATGGGACATAGTCAAGGTTAAGTCGTTGGATGCCAGTAGCGAACCATGACGTTTGAGCCTTGGCCCTCTGCGCACGTGCTATCCCCCAACACACACACTTAGCACAATACAGTAAGGTATTTTACCTTACTGTGCTTTACTGTACATCATTATACCATCACACTTACCACATGATACATTTACAATGCTACTCCAGTCCAGACTTGAAACGCAGGAAGCCAAACAGCACAGCAAGACAGTTATCACCAAAATCATTATTACACATATGCATTATGATCGGCGCGTCACGTGTATGTGCTCTTCAATGGAATAATGGACACGACACCACAGACACTGCCTCCAAGTCTGATCATAAACCAACACAGGCTAACGTACACAATATCAGTTAAAAAAGCGACACCTCATGAGAGCGCTCTCAGCAAAGAAAACTGGTGACTACACTGGCAGATAGTAAACAGAGATTCGCCAGCGAATAAACTATGATTAATATTAAACTGGTACAGTGTAAGTACGTAAGTGAGTCATTCCTCGAAACCGGTACGATTTGGACTTGCACATTTTTAGGTTTTTATCAAAATGTATTACTTTTCTGAACACCCCACAACATTAATGACATATTTAACTTCTGGAAAACCATATTTTCCCACCTCAGACATCAAATCCCTATTAATATTGATCATTATTTTAAGATATGGGCACTATTAGTCTTCAAGCCCGTTATGGACACTATGGGAGCTCTCTGAATATGATTATAAAATGTATTTGTTATGAAATGATAATTTTCCTATTAATCAGATGTCCCTCACACTAATTCAGTATTTGCAAATATAAATTACATAAAATCTCACACTTTTGCTATACTAAAGCCTGAAATGGAACTTTTTATGACAGCAACCTTGTCATTTTTTTTATCAAAGAAGTGGCTAAACTTCAAATTAGACTTTAAGATTTTCTAAGATTTCCTATAAACACTGTATTTCATTAGGTAACCAAGAAAGACAGCAGATATAAATTGCAACTGAACTGAGTTTTATTAACCCAACTGCAGAAAAACAACAATAACATATTATGCATTAAAACATTTTAAACTGACTGAATAGGTCATTAAAATAAAACATAACTTGTGCGGCCGCTTCCTGGCATTTAATATCTGGCCCACACCTCTTTCAAGATCTCCACATGGCGCTTTGTCACAGGCTTTGGGGTGTAATGATTTCAAGTACATTCTCAAACAGGTACCAGAGGATATCATCTCCGAGCTGGCCAGAAGAATCGGTTTGGCCCAACACGATGCATACATTTTACTTTCACGTGTGTTTCATCTGTGCTAAGGATGATGCCTGGATACAGCTCTTGATCATATCTGAGCATGCACCACTGCCCAACCAGCTCTGGACCCCACTGGATTTCCTTTTCTGCCTGTGGATTCCCTTCACTGGCTGACTGTGGATTCCCTTCACTGGCTGGCTGTGGATTCCCTTCACTTGCTGGCTGTGGATTCCCGTCGCTGGCTGGCTGTGGCACGGCAGTTGGTACCTTCTGACCAAAACTGAAACACTGTGTGTTGAAACACTTGCAGTTAAACTGCTGCCGTGTTGTGCACATGCAGCTGACATAACGGTGTATGAATTCTCCTGGAGCCAGAGTATTCACCTGGTGGATTCTCATTGTTCCCGGGACTGCTGGTATTTGCTTTGGCATTTTCTTCATTGCACTCTCAATATCCTCACTCTTCACAAAGAACAATTTCACTGTTGTGTTTGTCTTGGTGAAGGCCTTGAACAATTTGTGTGCATCCGGGATATCACGTCCGTTTGCCACAATCATGTCAGCGATTCTTTTTAAGGCTCGCCCGACGCCATCTGGGGCTCCTTTGCCGTGACTGGCCTCAAAAAAATTCCAAGAGCCAGCCTTGAATCCTCTTCGGTCTAATTCTGTGCTAAAAAGAAAGAAGTTGCCTCATTGTTTGTATTGTGTACAGGGGCCATCGCTAAAAAAGTGCAGCATGGACACTTGTGGATATGTGGCCTGAAGGTAATCCAGCACTGGATTGAGGTGTTGCCATACTGCCGGAGGGCCTTTATGTCTGCAGTGAGAGATTGTGCTGAAGCATATACAGTAGGCTCTGGTTTTCCACCAACATACAACATCCCTGTATGCAGAGTGGCCTGGTGGTGTAAAGACCCAAAGTGGACTGCTTGGATCTGGGAGCTGTATTTGCAGCTGTAATTTTCTAAAAAGTCAATATATATCAAGGCCTCTTCCCCTGACATGTTCTTCTTCAGCTCGCAGCAGAAGGCAAACTGCTGCTTGATGTTGAAGTGATGCTGTTTTAACCTTTGTAAGTAGGTGTGGAACAGCTCAATGTGCCCTCCACATATTTCTTGATGGTGACTTTGACAGTTGATCTCTCTTGTCCCTCTTTCTTTTTATCAATCTCCTTATCTTCTGTTACCCACTGGGTGAATGATACTTTTGTCGTACTGCTATATGTACCAGAAATTGGGACACTCTCCATACATACAGCTCTTGTTGGATGAGTTGCAGCATACCTTCTCTACCAATTTTTCAAGATTGTTAGTCTCAATACATTTCAGCTGATTGAGCTTCTCAGCCACAAAGCTCAGGTTTTCATGCAATTTACACATGCATGTGTCTCGTTCTGAGATTGTTGGATTAACAACCAAAAAAGGTCGAAGATGGCAAAACAGAGAATATGAGAACTTTTCATCAGAGTTCTCTGACAAAAACCTTCTATGAAGATTCTTTAGTGTATCCACCAGGAACCTTTTCTGCATCTTGACTTTGGTCCCTGTTGTGATCCTACTGACATCATCTCTTATGTAGAATGTCTTCACTCTGTTCTTGAATTCATCAGTGAACATGTTGGTCTTCTTCCTTTCAAAGTCAAGGGCAAGGCTCTCCTTATGTTGCCAACGCTTACTCGAAAAGCCAAGGGAATCCTCAGCAAATCTATGTAACCTGTATGTTTTGACAATTCTCCCTGTTGTAACTTTTGCAATTAGTTGTCTTTCCCTTTCTTTGGTGGTCTGCTGATATTTGTTACTGATTGGTGAAACAGCAACGTCTTCCTGATTCTGGGGTTTACAGGGCAATTTGCTGTTAGCTCTTTTACCTTTGACCGTGGTGAATCAGAATGCTTCTTTTAACGTGGGAACTTTTTTGTATTTTTCTGACTGTTTTCTTTGTTTGTCTAGTCTTTCCTGAACTTCTTCTATTTTCTTCTTCAGCCTGTATCTTTCTTTTCTTACTTTTTTCCTTCCCTCCACATGTTGCCTACAAACACAATCAATAGTCAGTAATGATGAGAAATGGATATGATGGAAAAGAGGGGAGTTAGCCATCAAAACGGTGAGCAGCCATCATTCGGATGGTCATTCGGACAGTAAACTATCACATACAACCTAAACATTTTTTATGAACTACACTCTTAATTTTCTAACACTTTCTAACACTCAGCCTTGTCATTTTCTTACACTCAACTGCTCATTGCTCTACCTTGAAGATCCTGGACATGGATATTGCTCTAGGGCATGATCTGGACTTTGTGGAGGAGTGGTTAAGTTCCTAAGTGCTTCTTTCCTCTCCTTGCTTCTTTTGTAAGCTGCTCTCCACTTTCTACGCTTCAGCTGCTGTTGTCTTTTAATTAACTCATTGATTCCTTACTTTTTCCCTGTCTCTACATTTTTCTCTATCTCTGACGTTCTTTCACCAGGTATTTCTCCCTTTTTCAGGATCAGCATTTAGGCTCACACAACATTGCCTCTGCCTTTCTGCCGCTGTGTTCGGTGCCATCACCAGATCCCTAAATTGAAATCATTAAATCAAACATTCTTTCAGACCTATTTACTTAACCCTGAGATAGTGACGGTCACACAAGATGGCGCCGGGTTGTTTGCTGGCTAGCTGTCGCCGCTCATGCTTATATGTTTTGTACATTCTACCATTGACTCTTCTGTCATTTGCAATGGGAATTACCGCTACACTAACTTATGATCGCCAAGCCCTGCTGGATCTGCGATTTTCACCGAAGGAATGCTGCAGACGCATCTTAACAGAAAATCTATTTAACTCTCGGACGAGATCCCTCTTTTCAGTGGCTACCTGTTATGCAATCGGCCGCCCTTTTGCTCGAAAGAGGCGTCGGAGGAAAAGAGGACTGCGTAGCGGTGTTAGCACCAGGTTGAAGAGATGGAGATCTTCATCGCCCATGTTTCACCGTGTTCGATTTGGTAGCTGCCCTAGTTCCACCATACTGGTGCAGCGACCTACAAATCTAGTACCACTTTGCCCGGACTCATTGACCCTTTGCGACCAATTGGTAAGACATCGCAGTGTCAAGAGGGGAATAGACTTTCGGAACCTACGGCCTTTGGAGTACGTGAAGTCATCGGATTTATCTATGGATATCAGCCCGCGACAGATGAAGATGGCCCTGTTAAACGCAAGATCCATCTCTAATAAATCCTTCATCTTAAACGATTTCTTTACATCTCAAGACCTGGACTTTATTTTCGTGACAGAAACCTGGCTCAAGTCTGGTGAGTTGGATTCGCTGGCAGATTTAACTCCACTGGATTGTGACTATTTTAACACACCGAGATTATCGGGTCGAGGTGGAGGCCTTCTATCAGTTTTTAACAAATGTTTTAAATGTGGACTTGATGCTGGTATTCATCATTACTCGTCATTCGAACTCCAGTTATTTAAAATTCGAATTTCTAATCCTGTGATGTGTGCCCTTATTTATAGGCCACCAAAATATAACAAAGACTTTATACAAGAGTTTGGAACCTTTTTGTCTAAAGTAGTCCCTTTAGTGGACAAATTACTGATCTTAGGTGATTTTAATATACACGTGTGTTGCCCTTGGCATCAAATGGTGAAGGAATTTACGCAACTCTGTGACTCTTTTAACCTTGTCCAAAATGTTAACGGACCCACTCATACACATGGGCATACCATCGATCTTGTTCTTTCTTTAGGGATACCTGTTTGTAACATCAATATTAAGGAAAGCGGAGTGTCCGACCATATGTTTGCAATGTTTGATGTACTACTTCCTTACCAATTCCCTATTGTGCTGAAGGAGGTATTTTATGTTCGTGCATTAACCCCTTCTACTGCCGGGGAATTCGCCAAAGCTTATCTAGAATCTCCAGCCAGATCTACTTTAGAAAAGCAAGTCCATGGTCATAATACAGAGGAACTAACAGAATGTTTTAGTTTGACATGTTCAAACATTCTGAATTCCTTAGTACCCTTGAAATCCAAGGTTGCTAAAGGTAGATCATATCCGTGGCTGAACCCTCATACTCGCTCGTTGAGAAGGGAATGTCGTAAAGCAGTATGCAAATGGAAATCGGATACTCTGCATGTTTCTTTTGAGATTTACAAGAATTGCTTGTCTACTTTTCAAAGTGCTGCTAAAGCAGCTAAAATTGAATACTTTGCTGATATAATAGATAAGAATTTGCATAACCCAAAAGTGTTATTTAATATCTTTGATCAAGTGGTTAATCCTAAAAGCTCATTATTCCCAGATGCTAACCCGGAGTTGTGCAATAAATTCCTGAACTCTTTTAGGAATAAGATAGAGACTATATGCTTGCATCCCGAGTACGAAGGACGGCCCGGAATTTTCAAATTCGGCTGCTAACCACATTCAGCTAGCAAATTTTTATCAAATTGATTTTAATAATCTATCACAAATTATTCTATCCTTAAAGCCGTCTTCTTCTCCATCTGATTTTATTCCGACTCGTCTTTTTAGAGAAGTATTAGGGGTGGTTGGGCCAGCTGTTTTATCAATTATTAATAGTTCACTGAGTACCGGTGATTTCCCTTCTTGCCTTAAGCATTCAGTAATAAGGCCACTCCTGAAGAAACCGAATCTTGACCCGACCGATATTGGGAATTTTTGTCCTATTGCCTCATTGCCTTTCCTGTCGAAAGTACTGGAAAAGGTCGTACTTCATTAGTTATCTGCATTTCTCTCAGATCATGCTGTTGGTGACAGGTTTCAGTCAGGGTTCAGAGCTCGGCATAGTACTGAAACAGCTCTTCTTAAAGTGTAAAAACGACCGCCTGCTGATGTTAGATTCAGGGAATTCCCCTATCTTAATCTTATTAGACTTAACAGCTGCTTTTGATACAATCCATCATAAGATTCTTTTAGATCGCCTACAGCATGAAGTGGGGATCAATGGCACCGCCTTGTGTTGGTTTTCCTCCTATTTGTCTAATAGGTCGATTTCAGTCACCATTGGTAATCATTCTTCTCCTGCAGCCCCTGTATTCTGTGGATTACCTCAAGGGTCAATTCTTAGTCCAATCCTATTCTCCTTATATATGTTACCCTTGGGGTCTATTTTTAGAAAATGTAGGATTACCTATCACTGCTACGCCGACGACATGCAACTGTATGCCCCTATAAACCTAGTGGATAAATCCTGTTCTACATTGGTCCAGTGCCTCACTGAAATAAAAGCATGGATGGCGAAGAACTTTCTCCACCTGAGAGAGTCTAAAACCGAAGTGATTGTATTCGGACCTTTAAGTTCCAATCCACTTATCCATAGTCATCTAGGGTCCTTGTCTCAAAACATCCATCCCCATGCTAAAAACTTGGGTGTTGTTTTTGACTCGGAGATGAACTGTGTGAAACAGGTTAATTCAGTGGTGAAAACATGCTTCTACTTTATTCGGGTCATAGCTAAAATGAAACCTATGCTATCCATCAGTAATTTGGAGAAGATCATCCATGCTTTTGTCTCAACCAGGCTGGACTATTGTAATTCTTTGTACTCAGGACTGCCTCACTCAGTGGTACATAGGCTGCAGCTCGTGCAAAATGCAGCTGCCAGATTATTGACTGGAGGGAAGAGGAGCGATAGAATAACCCCTATTTTAACTAAATTACAATGGTTACCGGTGATCCATAGGATTGATTTTAAGGTATTAGTTATGATTTTTAAAACTCTTAATGGCCTTGCACCAGTGTATTTGTCAGACTTGATTACCCTCTATAAACCGGGAAGAAATCTACGATCGGCCGATAAATTATTGCTCCAGGTTCCTCCGTCCAGATTAAAAAGGAAGGGGGACAGGGCCTTTTCAATAGCAGGGCCTCGCTTATGGAATAACCTTCCTTTAGCCATATGATCTGTCCCATCTCTCTCTGCTTTCAAATCTGCATTGACTAAGCATTTCCTTAATATGTCGTTGGATCCTGATTAAGTAGGCTCCGGCAAAGTATTGCGGCACTCTAAACAGGCTTAGGAGAGCTGTAACATCTGTTTTGTCTTAATGTATTTCTGTATGTGTTTAGACGATTGGAGCTTTGTGTTTTGTGTTTCCTTTTTCTATTGTTATGTTTGGCTCTGTCCATTTTATTTTTTGAGTGTATGATTATCGGATGAATTGTACAGCACTTTGGGCTGCCCGTGTGGCAGCAGAAATGTGCTTTATAAGAAATAAACCAAACCAAACCAAACCAAGATGTGAAAATCTAGGCAGAACACACATGCACACGCATACACAGCTTTGCATACACAGCTTTAACATGGACATTACTACATTCAACAAATGCATGTGTTATAAGACTCTTGATCAAATATAATAATTTATTTAAATTACTGGATATTTTCGAAACCAAAGTGCTAGAAACACAACCCTCTTACAATCTCACAACCCTGTTATGATCAAGTAAGTAATGTGGTTGAGTGTGACGGGTTGTGATTTTTTGCTAAAAATGGCCACTGTTCTAAATGTATTGAATACCAGGGGAGCACATGGCATGCCTGATATTAAAAAAACATGTTTATTGTTAAAATAACAAAGATCATTTTCACAATTAATAGTTTTCTATGTTTATTTGATGTAACGGGGTTGAGTCATTAAGCTTGACAATCATAAGTTATAGTTATAAAAGAAGGTGGCAACCTGCCTGTGTCTGCTCACAGCTTGACCAGAAGACTTATGATGTCACTTCCTGTTAATGATGTCACGTACGGATCAGTTCATTATTTTTATGGGGGGAGAATGATTTGTGTAATGGGGTTGAGGGGTTACTTAGGTACAGAACTAAATAATATGATTTTACTGAATAATCATGAATTTACTTAGAAAAAAATCATTACCAGTAAAAAAGCACAGATAGATATTTATGAGAATGGCAAAATGTATGGATTTTATTCTAATTTAATTATATTTATCCCAAGTACACTTTCATAGAAGGCCATGAGGGACATGACAAAATAGGTGGTGTCAACGGAAAAGATAATTTCTAATATAAAGATAAAATCTATGTCATGTTTTTAAATCTTATTAAAGGAGACATTTCGATGAATACAAAAAGCTTTTAAAAATAGATTTTGGTGACCCAATAGATAAAATACACTTAAAAGGGTCAAAGGGACTCAAATCGAACCGGTTTCGTGGAATGACTCAAGTACTTCATGGAAGTACTGCACAATGAACCTCAACGTAATTTTTTATTTCCTACTGCTCAAAAGGTTGATTAAGGTTGGAGCCTGTGGCCATGTGGCCAGCGCTCCAGACATGTAGCGCAACTGCTATTTGTTTTGCAAATATGTGTGGCACTGTTTTGAGCCCATATATTACAGTATGATCCAACAAAAACAACATTCCTGAGCCTGAGGTTAAATGCTTAGGGGAAACATCCACGTTTCAGTATAGTATTTGTTTCTGTGAATTGCAGCAATCCATTTGGTTTTTATTTGTTTGGCAGTCCATAAAAAATTAATCGCAGATTTCGTGCTCAATCTGTTTGTAGTCAAGTGCACAACAACTTTTTCAAACAGTGGTAAACACTGCTGCATTCAGTCATTTGCCCCTCAGTGGGCGTTCCTTGGTTGAAATCAGTCCGCGGTGACGTCACGTGCATACTTTCTATATGCATATTTATGAATTTTAGTCTGTTCTGCTTTTAATGATATTGCACATGAAGGGTTTGTGGGAACTTTGTTTGTAGATATGGCACACTTGCCTGATCACAGTTAGCATTTTTTGTGTGTGTGAAATCAGCTCTTTGTGTATAACTGTAAACATGCCCCTCTGGACCCAAGAACCCGACAGACACCATCCTGGCTGGTATTTATTTATTTTAATGTTTTACTTAGACTATAAATTCCTATACTGTATGTAATATTAATCGTTTAATATTTGAACCGTGTTTCTCTCTCCCTTATCTTAAATGTTTGCTTTAATTGTTTTGCTTATAGTCAATATGTTTTATGTACAGCTGCTTTGTAACAATGAAAATTGTAAAAAGCGCTATATAAATAAAGTTGACTTGACTTGGTAAAGCCACAGTCAGACCATTTTAATATTCTGCAACCAGGTGTGCAACAACAATCAAAGCAATTGTGGGGTGTTTTCAATAGCATTTGCATATGCTGTATGCAAAGGTGTTCCAATGAGGTGTTCCAGAGATATGCATATTTAATGAAAGCACGCCAAGGGGGCAACTGAATGTTTCAATAACAAAAACGTAATAACTTTTGGCATGAACACACTGGCAAACTAGCCGAGGAGAAGCTGTGGCAAATATGACCAAAACCGCAACACATATTTTACAATGAGCTTATGGTCCAGTGCTTCCAATGCCTAGAAGTGGTATCATTCTACATTTTTAGATATACCAGAAAGTGTAAATGGAAACAGTCAATTCTGAAAATGTTTAAAATGCCATAATGAATTACTATTTCTGATGGACGTGACTTGATCCAAATCTGCCCCTAGATGTTTGATTGTCTTCTGATTTTCTTTACTGGTGTTGTTTGTAAATGCAGAAGATTCAGTTAAAATCTTAAAATTTAAATACCACGTAAACACAAAGGGGCGATTTCCCAGACAGCGATTAGTTTAAACCAGCACTAGACCTTAGTTAAATTAGGACATTTAAATACATATAAGCAAACATTACTGTGTGCATCTTAAGACAAAAAGAATAACACAGAAATATTTTAAGATTTCAATTCAAGTTCTAACATTTAAGTTAGTCTGGGACTAGTCTTAAGCCCTGTCCGGGAAACTGCCCAAAAATGTTACAACTGTTTGGTGTGATGTTTGACGTCTATAAAGTGGTGGCCCATAAGATTTAATGCAGTCATCATTGAGCATCACCAGATCAGCCTTCCACTTCATTACTTGTTCTGTATCAGTGATTAATCCAAGTATTTATTTACCTCACCAGATATTAATACCTGTTAATTTGACAACATATGGGGTCTTAGTTTAGATATATGAAATGAAAAAAATGATTTTGGATGACAACTTGAGAATTTTCCTCAGGTACCTTTTGGGCAAGTCTTTGAAAGTTTCTCCTGACAAACAAAAATGGGATTTATATGATATTTAGCATGTAAGACCGGTGCCAAAGTGTCCACACCAAATGGGCACCACATCCTGAGAGACACATAGCTTCACCCAAAAAAATGAACTTACCCACAGTGTTTGCATCTGGATCTCAGATAACACACTACAATAATCGATTGCAAACTCACACCTTCATCTCCATCTGTTCTCTTAGCACCCTACAACTCACCCATAAACAATTTATATGAAATACCACATTCTATTTGATACCAAACATACATATGTAGATTATTTGTCCATGTCTCAGTGCGATTGGTACAACGGTCTCATCTCCACAATAGTAGATCAGATCTTGGGTTTAGGACATTGATATTTTGCTCACTGTCGAGGGAGTGTCTTCCTCGGGTTTTCATGTAAATGCCTATTTGTGACCTGATCAGATTCCAAATTATGTCTTCATGTGAAGGAAGTATATTTGTATTTAAGGGAAGCTGGCAAAATGTTCAGTGGGATTAAGACAGATGAACCCTGTAGTGCTGTGTGTTTTTGATGTTTTGTTCTTACATTTTCTGACTGTATTCTAAATTTTCTGAATTCCTGTGTCGCATAAAGCAGGAGAATCAAACTTTGACCCGTTATTACTAAGAAAATAATTACATTTAAATGATGTGTCAAATCAAGGTTTTATCAATTTGAGTCAGATAAAATTGTGTTACGTTAAAATAACAACAAAGCCTAAAAAGACAACACCCCAGAAGCCTTCACCACACCACTAGATTTTGCCATTGGGTGCATGGTGTTTTTTCCCCTCCCTCACCACCTTACAGCAAATACATAATTGTACATACAGCAAATGCTTTAGACTTGTAACAGTTTTTGTAATTGTTATTATTGTTCTACATAAGTGCATTGCTTCTCACTTTTTTGAATAGCAGACCCATCACTAGTGGAGTAACGTATACTCCTTTACGCTTCTATGTTATCATTTTCTGTTTCCTTCCCACTTGAAAGGACTGAAAGAGAAATATAATATGCACATATCGCACATTTTTATAAATTGGTTGGTGCGATATTTTATGATTTGCGGAAAGCCTTCAACACAGATAATTTAGAGAGAAGAACATATGATTAACTTAATTCTAATTTTCATCTGGGGCTTTAGCATGGATTTCCTCATACCTATCAAATGTGTAAAAATTAGAGGGGTTCATTCCAATAATTTAAACTGTACATTGTGTAGTGGTGGCACGCCTCAAACGGCCTTAACCCAGCAAACATGCGACGTCAAGCAGACGTTCAGATCATGTCTGTATAACGTCCGTCAGTTCAGACCCCCTTTTGTACGTCTGTTGGACATGCAAAACTGGTTCAAGATATAAACGTCTGACTGGGACTCCATATGGACGTCTGTGGACGTGCAAAACTGGTTCACCATCTGGACGTCCGATTAGAACCTTTTTTGGACGTCTGTGGACGTGCAAAACTTGTTAACCATCTGAACGTCTGACTAGGACTCCATATGGACGTCTGTGGACGTGCAAAACTGGTTCACCATCTGGACGTCCGATTAGAACCTTTTTTGGATGTCTGTGGACGTGCAAAACTTGTTAACCATCTGAACGTCTGACTAGGACTGCATATGGATGTTTGTGGATGTGCAAAACCGGTTAACCATCTGAACGTCTGACTAGGACTCCATATGGACGTCTGTGGACGTGCAAAACTGGTTCACCATCTGGACGTCCGATTAGAACCTTTTTTGGACATCTGTGGACGTGCAAAACTTGTTAACCATCTGAACGTCTGACTAGGACTGCATATGGATGTTTGTGGACGTGCAAAACTGGTTAACCATTTGAACGTCTGACTAGGCCTCCATGTGGACGTCTATGGACGTGCAAAACTGGTTCAATAACTGACCGTCTAACTAGGACTCTATATAGACGTCTGTGGACGTGCAAAACTTGCTCAATATCTAAACGTCTGACTAGGACCCCTCTTGGATGTCTGTGGACGTGCAAAACTGGTTCAATACCTAAGCGTCTGACTAGGATGTTTTTGGACGTCTGTGGACATCCAAAACTGGTTCAAAATCTGAACGTCTGACTAGGGACCCTCTTCGATGTCTGTGGACGTGCAAAACAGGTTACGAACATCTGTGACCCCATTTTAACGTTTGGGGATGTTTAAGAGATTTCAGTGTCTGAACCAATCTGAGACGTGTCATTGCAAAATGCAAGAAGTTTTTTTAAAAGTCATGTGAATTTTCTGTTAAATAAATAATTAAAAATAATCACATTATTTTGAAAATGGCAATATATTTGATGCAATTGCAAAATGATTCAATTATTTAAGATTTAAGTTGAGAGATGGGAACTTTCTGGGAAATTTCAGAAAATTATGGCATTTTAATTGCAAAGGAAATTTCACACACATTCAGTGCGTGTAATTTCCAGCATTAAAAGGAATTCAGTAGAACAAAAACTGTGCAGAGCACTCTTTATTATTCTCAGGATCTTGCACACAGTGTTGAGCCCACAATGGGCCTGACATGTTACAGATTTATCTTTAAATTTAAATTTTACATTTTTTTTTTTTTGAGTGGGATCATATGCTTTTTTCTTTTTTTTTGTAAACTAAAGCTGATTAATTTGGCACATACTGTATCTCACACTGTTACAAAACTTGAAACGATTTAGCACGCACAGTTATTATGAGTTTGAATGTCCTCCAGTGACACGTAATCCTGCTGAGAAACGATAGCAAAGACATGTTTATGTGTGAGATTATGTGCTAAATCAGCATCGTTTTTCTGTGTCCCTTCAACTCATGAGTTAAATTTTAAAATTACAAGTTTGCCTCATTAGTAAACGGCAATACCCTTTCCATTTTATTTCCATTAATTCAATTCCCTTGGAAAGTGCACCATTGAATACTCACACAATTTTGCAACCATACTAATTATGTAATACTTCATTTAATTTATTACATACATGTGGCCCTTGGAAAGCTGCACAGCTCATTCAGCACTGGCAATATGAACTGCGCATGGCCATGTTGGTGCCTGTTTTGAATAACATTCTGCCCAAAAATGTCAACTGTGGGCCACAAATCTGGTCTTGTCCCAAAATTTCTGATATTTTTTATTTAGGTGTTCATACAGTCATATTTTGCTCCATCAATCCAGCAGCTTTGTTAAGTCAAAGTCTTACAGTAAGCACAATGCAGATTGTGTCAAAGCAGCTTTATTTGATAAGATAAGCAGTTCTAGAACAAAATAGTGTCATTGCAGCTGATTCATTACGTTGAAAAAAATCAGCTCTGGAGAAAACAGTGATGCATCTTCCAGCTCCTTCAGTTATGCAGATCAAAAGTTCATTTATTTTTGCACCTCCCTGATCTTTTTTGGCAAAACGATTTTAAGGTTGGAAATGTGATGAAAGTTTTACATGCTTTTAGTGAACTCCAAAGATAAACAAACCCCACACTTGTATTGTTTTTTTTATTTTAATGGCAGATAAATGTAAAATCTCAGGGGAAAGAAAACATTTATAGCACTCAAAAATGAAGTGAATATTGAATTGATAAACAAAAAGCTATTCCAATTACAAGCATGTGCATTCTTTAAAGTATTATACCTCCCCCATAGCATTTGAATTGTATTGATTGTTTTGTTATTTTCTTCAACAACAACAACAAGATCAATAATATCAATTTGTGTATGTATCAAATTCATGCACAAGTCTTTTGCAATTGTTTACATGCCCATAAAGTGGGCGTTGACGTGTTCCCGCAGATGCAATGAAAAATATGTACAAGACAACTTATTTTGTTTTTGCTGATGCCATGTTTCAAAAGGTTAAAAAAAGTTCAGTACTTTAAACAGAATTAGCAACTGTTTAATTTTGTCGGACCAGCGTACTTTTTTAAAAATGGATCATATCCATCTAAGCGCCACGTCACTGCAACGTCATCAGAAGTATCCTGCCGATGGATAACGCATCGATCTGCTGACACGTGGAGAGCCGTGAATTTGAGTAAAACTCGAAAACAGGTAAGAAAACATCAATTTAATATGTTTTTTTCCAGTTAAATTTATATGACACCAGAAGTGAATAGTCACATGCCCTCAATACCTTGAAAAACTTTTGAAAACGGCGACATTTTTCGCGGCCAGGCCCATCTCATTAATACATTCATTTTAAACAGTATTTTTCAATATGATCACATTTAAAAGGGAATTCATTATTTAACTAATTTGTATTGGGTAAACAACGTGAGTTTTTGCGGCCGTGGACGCATGTTTTGCACGTTAACATGTCGATTGCAATCGAAGCATTGAAGCGACTTGTTTAGCGCGTCTGGATGCGATTGAGCCGATTCGTCCAGAATGTTAAACTGGATTCGCCGTTGCTTCGATAGAGTGTCTGTTGGTTGGGAATAATCCACACATGACACAGTTTTCTGTTTCAACATTTTACATTGTTTTTATTAATTATGCTGAAATCGCGCAGTTCGGCTCTCTCACACACTGAGATTGGCCATCTGGAGCACCGGGACTTTTCCCGGTGGGCCGCTGCTCAATGAGGGCCAGCCCAGTCCACTGTTAGATATAAAGAAATAATTGTGATTTTTGTGCCCTAGCCTAGCAGCGGTAAAAGTGCTCGTCAATGTCAAAAAATTGACCAATAAAGGGTTTACAGAATTCTAGCCAATCAAATTACAGAGCCTAAACTGAATTTAAGCCAATCAAACTGAAGACGACAGACGTTTCAGCCAATTAAATGGAAGAACACTGAACTTCGGCAGGCGGGCGCTAACAGAAACCAGGCGCGAATTCAGTTATTGGAAGGCATTGTCAGGGCGAACACGTTAAAGACAACTGTTATACAATAAAGATGATAAATGGTATTTAACTTTTGTGAATTCCGCTGTTGTGAATGAAAACAAACGGTGGTTTGTCACTTTATTTAAGATGTGCATTCGACTTAACATGCCTAAATACATAACCGATATCATATCGTTTAGCATTCAATGCATAAGAAAAGACTGTGCGTATATGTTAGATGAAAATTTATGCCCCTTGCCACAGCAGTCAAATCAGTTGCTTCCGGTTCACAGGGAAATACAAGGGAAAGACACCCACTGTACAAGAGGTGACCCGCAACACAATGGATAGCACAGTATCAATCATTAAATTATGCATCGTGTCTCATAGTCAGACAGACAAATTAGACCAAACTCAACTACACAGTAGCTTGATTATAACTGCCAATGTAACTGAATGCATAATGCATAACTTAAAGGGTTAGTTCACCCAAAAATTACTCACCCTCATGTTGTTCCAAACCCTTTAGGCTTTCGTTCATCTTTTGAACACAAATTAAGATTTCATGAAGCAACGAGAATACTTTTTGTCCGCAAACCAAAATAACAAATTTATTCAACAATCTCTTCTACACTTTTTTTATTATGCTCCGTTGTATTCGTATGGAAAGACTGCATATTTACGTCAGAAAGCCGTCTCACTATTAGCCAACGTAAATCTACGGTCTTTCCATATGAATTCGATGGAGCATATACGAAAGTGTAGAAGAGATTGTTGAATAAAGTTGTTATTTTGGTTTGCGGACAAAAAGTATTCTCGTCGCTTCATAACATTAGGATTGGACCACAGGAGTCACATGGACTATTTTAACGATCTCTGTACCAGCTTTCTGAGTCTGAGTTAGACACAGTTACCATGGAGCCAGGAGTCTGACCAGGCTCGGATTTCATCAAAATATCTTAATTTGTGTTCCGAAGATGAACGAAAGTCTTACGGGTTTGGAACAGAGGGTGAGTAATTAATGACAGAATTTTAATTTTTGGGTGAACTAACCCTTTAAGAGAAGACCCATAGCAGCCCATAACACATTGTGTAATGCTCAGGAATTTAATTGAGCTATTTAGATCTTAACGAAAAAAATATTTAAAACAACACATTTTTTTATGCATATTATTGGTGAAGTAATATTAAGAAGCTTTAATATGAAGTGTTTACAAGTGGTGGAGTGCTTTAATATTTAAAATATAAAACACTCAACAGTGTCAATGTTGAAATGAATCTGATCTGTGTATTTCATTGCAGAGCAGCACATAAAAAAATTATTTGATCCAATAAAAATATTATTTTATTTTACATAGTTTTGTGATTTGGAATATTCTTCTTTATCTCTTTCAGGTTTAAGCACTAAAGAGTTTGTTTCTGTTGAAAACTTTTTTTAATTAATTCATTTATTTTTATTTTTTTATGTTGTTTCTAAAACTAAATTGAACGTACTAGGAGGAACTAGTTTGGTTTGAGCACAAACCCTTTTTCATCATTAAACCAAAAAGTACTGATGACATTTTTGTGTTATAACTTGAAAGAAAAAAGAAAAATCTATTAAATTTATAGTCCTAGTGCATGCATGACTCTTTTAGTGACATTCTATTCATACATAGAGTTAGAGCTTTGAGAACTGTTGGCATACCAAAACATTTATTCTGAAGGAAGCAAATTTCAGAATCGGACTCAGGATCAAACTATGTATTACAGATGGCTTATTTAAAAGCATGGCGTAAAAGGAAGGCAGAAATGGATCAGTTCCTGCATTCTGACAGTGATGATGACCATGAAAGTCAGCGATCAGTGACCGATACATGTGGATTACATAACCAGGTTGACAGTGCGAGCAGTTTTGAAAGTATTAATTCGGGAACTGACAGTTTGGCAACAGATGAATCAGACTTTGACACTGATGTGGAGTATGTGTCTTCTGACTCAGAAAAAGAAGTTCTAAATGATGATGCTGAATTGGATTTTCCTGATTTAGAAGAGAACTTAAGACAATGGTCTACAAAGAACAAAATCACACAAAGATCCTTAAATGAATTATTGACAATATTAAGAAAGCAAGGACACCTGCTACCGAAGGATGCAAGGACACTCCTTGCTACACCACGAGCCATAGGATCTGAGACAAAATGTAGTGGGCAATACATTTATTATGGGTTAGAAAAGGGGATTTGCCATTTACTAAGTCAGACAATGTCTTTCAGACATGATCATGACTCAATAAACCTCAGCATAAATATTGATGGTGTCCCTCTCTTTAAAAGCAGCAAAGTCCAGTTCTGGCCAATACTGGCGAAGTTTCACAACTTTGAGCCATTTGTGGTAGCTCTCTTTTGTGGGGACAATAAACCATATCCTCTTGAGGAATATCTAGATGATTTTTTGATGGAGTGTAAACATCTCACAGACAATGGAATGATGCACGAAGAGAAGACCTACAATGTTCATATTGCAGCATTGATCTGTGATGCACCAGCAAGAGCTTATCTGAAGTGCATTAAGAACCATAATGCCTATCACAGTTTTGAGAGATGCATCACCAAAGGTTCTTACGTCACAAGAAGAGTGGTATTTAATGAACAGGGATGCCCCATGCGAACAGATGAAGCTTTCAGTGCAGTAGAGTACAAGAACCATCAAACTGGTGCCAGCCCCTTCATTGCTGCAGGAATTTCGTGTATTAGCTCATTTGTCTTAGACTATATGCATATGGTCAACTTGGGAGTAGTTCGATGGATGCTAGCATTCTTGACTCGGGGCCCAACAATTTGCCGCTTATCTGTAAGGCAAAAGGAAAAAATATCACAAAAGCTAAACGGACTGAGAGGACGGATGCCTAGTGAATTTGCACGGCAGCCCCGGGGTCTAGAAGAGCTGGACAGGTGGAAGGCCACAGAATTTCGGCAGTTTTTGTTGTACACAGGACCAGTTGTACTGAAGAATGTGTTATCTCCTGAACGATACTACCATTTCCTGTCCTTGACAGTAGCCATGTCAATCATGTTGGAGTCAGATGAGAGCACTCGCAATGCATACCTTCAATATGCCCATGAACTCATCTCACACTTTGTCATCCGCTGTGCTGACCTGTACGGAAAGTATTTTTCAGTGTACAATGTACATGGGCTGATTCACCTTCATGAGGATATCCGCCACTTCAATTGCTCACTGAATGATATTTCTGGTTTTCCTTTTGAAAACCATCTCCAACAAATCAAGAAACATGTACGGAGTGGAAAAAGTCCCCTAGCACAGGTGACCAGGCGATTATCAGAGATCGAAAATGCAAACGCCAACAAGAGCAAAACACAGCCTGAAGCACGACCTCGAATGTTTGTTTCTACAAAGGTAAAGGACAGTTGTTTTCTCTTGCGAGATGGAAGATTTGCTTTCATCAGAGAAAGAAGAGAAGACGGAACTGTGGTATGCAATGTCCTGCACCAGTGTTACACATCAGTGTTGTTTGAAAAGCCATGCAGCTCCAAACTGCTAAATATTGTGTACACAAGAAATGAGCGAGGCAGGATGAAAAGACGACAACTGCTTGAAACTGATCTGTTCCGCAAGGTGGCCTGCCTCCCTCATGAAAATAGTGGTTCTGTCCTCATTCCTCTTCTCCATGGTATAGAACACAGAATTTAAAGGTTGGTTTGTTTTATCTTTATTAACGTCTATGTAGATGGGCCATACACAATTTTTTTCATAACTAATGAGTTCAGAGTAGGTAAAGGGATAGTTCACCCAAAAATTAAAATTCTGTCATCATTTACTCTCTGCTGTACACAGAGGTAAACGTTTGTAAGAATGTAACCAAGCAGATATGGCCCCCCCATTAACTACCATAGTAGGGGGAAAAATACTATGGTAGTCAACGGGGGGGGGGGGGGGGGGGGGGGGGGGGGA